>NW_025544711.1:1005269-1013399 GCF_011800055.1 Colletotrichum gloeosporioides | reverse complement strand
ATTAATTAAGATATTTTAAATATTTTAAATCTTTTTAAGAATTAATATAAGAATCTCTTTAAGGTTATTATTTTTATAAAAAAGACCTATATTTATTATATTTATAAATATTTAAAATATTATTATTATTAAATTATAGAGAATTAAGAATTTAAGAGGATTTTATTTATTCTTTCTATTTTTAAATCTTAATATTTAATAAAACTATTAATTAAGGCCTCTAGCTATTTATAGTGATTTTTACCTACTTAGAGCGATAGACCTCTTAACTTTACACCTCTTAATAATATATATAGTCTTTAGTTATATAATAGTAACTCTCCTAACTATAGCTATATATATATATATATAACTTTATAATCTTTAACTTTACTTTAATAATAATATAGTTTATAATTACTTAACTACTTAATTACTAATTACTAAATTATTAACCTATCCTCTCTCTTATATATTACTTATACTATTAATACTATCTCTATTATTACTTTACTATCTACTATTAGTCTTCTTATTTAATTAAGCTAGTTAATACCTTTATAACTATACTATTATTAGTAATACTTTCTCTATTTAATATAAAATATACTTATTAATCCCTAAAGAGCTACTTCTATTTTAGTATTATAGAGGGCCTATTTAAAGAAGAACTACTTTATAAAATATATAAGGACTCTATTTACCTCTATTACTAAGTTTATATATTTACTATTAATTAAAATATATATTTTAAAGTTCCTTATAGGGGTATTAATAAGAACTCTCTTAAGTATTATCCTAATTATATACTCTTTATATATATTAAGTTATACTAAAAAAGAGAAGTTTTTATTAATTTAATTAATATTAAACTCTATAATAAACCTTTATATATTATTTATATTAGACGGTATGAGGGTACTTCCCCCTCTATTCACTCTATACTAGAGGGCTTAAGGCCTTACTACTCTATACTAAGACTTAATACTAAACAATATACTACTAAGAAACCCTTTATAAGAAGAAAACTTAGGCTACGTTACGTAATATATAATTAAGTAGATAATACGCGTATATATAATACTATATAATAATTAATTAGAGGCTATTAGTACCCCACTATATATATAGGTCCCTTAAGGGAGGAACCCACTTTTTTATAGTAGGTCCTTAACTAATTAGAAGAGAGGAAAAGGGGTTCCTATAGTTAGGATTAAACTAACGCCTATACGTTTAGGTAATATATAGGCCTACTAGGCGCACACTACTGCGCTATATAGGGTTATATATTATTTATATTAATAAGTATATTAAGTTTAAGGTATCTATATATAGGCTTAAGTATTAATATTATAAAGGTTTTTTATAGGTTATAAGAAGAGGAAGAGGGAAAAATATAAGGCTTTATATATAGTAGAACTTTTATACTTTTAGTTATAAGGACCTCTTAAGATAACCTCTCTAGTTAAGGAGTTATCTCTTATATAGTAGTATTTATAATACCTTACTAGAAGGTTTAATAAAGCTATTACTAAGTTATAAGAGCCTTAATAACCTATTTAGCTCTAATATAATTAGCCTTACTATATATAGTACTACTACTACTAGCTTTACACTATAATAACTAGTGCTATTACTATTCTATTAGTCTATTTAGCTAAAGTATATATTTAACTTTATATAGTAATATTTAGAGGGTTTATTTACTAATAGGAGTATATAGGGTTTCTATACTATTTTCCTTAACTAGTAGAGGGTATAGGTTAAAATACCTATATAGTGTTTCTAAAATTATACCTATATATAGAGTGAATTTTACTATAGTCTTTTTATAGGGGGGCTGCGTTATAACTATAAACTTAAACTATTAATTAGGGGTTTAATACTTTTTTAATTATTATAAGTTATATTTTTATATTTAAGAGATTTAAAGTAAATATAAAAGAGATATTTAAATAATAAACTTTAATAAATATTAAGAAATCTAAAACTAAGTTATAAAAATAGTTAATAAAGATCTCTTAAACTTTACTTAGCTTAAATTCTTAATAAAAGCTAAATTTAAATAAGAAGTTTAAAGAAATACTTTTAAACCTATATTTATAATAATTTAAAGAAATACTTTTATAATTACACTTAAAATATCTTAAGTTTTTAAAATATATTAATAGTCTATTTAACCTATATAAGTAGGTATTATAGTTCACTCTATACTTATTTTCCTAATACTTTAAACCTAATAGTAATACTTTAACCTATACCTAATCTTAATAAAATAAATAAATAAATCTTAATATAACTAGTTATTAATACTTAGCTTAACTTATCTTTAGTAGAAAAAGGTAGGTAGGTAAGTAGTAAAGTAGTAAAATACACTAGTAAGAGTATTATTTATTAATATATAATATTCTCTTATAATAATAATAATAATATAAGAATAATAATAACGCTTAACTTCCTTTAATATTCTATATAAAATAAACTAATAAAGTTTAAGGTACTAAATATTATATAAAAATACTCTATTTATTATAACTTATAACTATAATATTAATTATATAATATNATTAAATAATAATCATATATTACTTTACTAAAGCTTATAAAATATATAATATATATTTTACACTTTCCCCTCACTTTTCCTTACTAGAGAATATATAACCTACTAATAATAATAACTAAAGTTATTATAATATATCTATTCCCTTATCATTATCTATACTATTAAATACCTATAAATACTTTAGATTATTACCTTTTATTATAATATAAACTATAACCTTATATTATATATATATATATACTACACCCCTAAATACGCTTATACCTATATTAATATTATTTATAATATAACTAGAACCTAATAATAGCTTAAACTTATACTTAAAGGTATAAACTTAATAATATAACTCTTTATATAGCTAAAAAGATTCTTATAGCTATAATATAAAAACTTAACTACTACTTTAAATAAAGCTTTAAGCTTATTCCTTATATCTTCTTATATATATTATAACTATAATAACTATCCTATCTTTCCTACTTATTATAACTCTATATAGGCTAAGTTAAGCTATACTAAATAGCTTAATCTATAAAACTAAAGTTAATAAAATTAAGAACTTTAAAGATAATAACCTTCTTTATATTAATAAGAAAACTCTCTTTAAATTTACTTAGAAATACCTACTTAAGATAGTTAATAAAAGTAGTATAATAGAGTTATATAGCTTTAAAATTAATATAGAGATTAAGTTTATAGTTATAACGCAGCCCCCCTATAAAAAAACTATAGCAAAATTCACCTTATACATAGGTATAATTCTAGAAACACTATATAAGTACTTTAACCTATACCCTCTACTAGTTAAGGAAAATAGTATAGAAACCCTATATATTCCTATTAATAAGTAAACTCTCTAAATATTACTATATAAAGTTAAATATATACCCTAGCTAAATAGACTAATAGAATAGTAATAGCACTAGCTATATAGTATAAAGCTAGTAGTAGTAGCACTATATATAGTAAGGCTAATTATATTAGGGCTAAATAGGTTATTAAAGCTCTTATAGCTTAGTAATACTACTATAAGAGAGATAACTCCTTAACTAAAGAGGTTATTATAAGAGGTTCTTATAACTAGAAGTATAAAAACTCTACTACTATAAGTAAGGCTTTATACCCTTCCCTCTTCCTCTTCTTTACCCTTAAACCTATATTAATAACCTAATTTTATAACCTATAATAAATCCTGAAATATCTTTATAATATCTATACCATATAAAATACTTAAGTTTACTAAATATAAACTAAGTAGTACTCTTATCTCTATAAATAAATATATAGTATATCTAGAATAACTTTAACTTTAGTATATTTAATAAGAAACTCCTATTTAAAGAATAATCTAAAGAAGATTAAAAGTATATTATCCTAATAGCTCTATTAATAAGTTTCCTAGAAACCCCTATAAGTAGTAATATTATCCCTCTTATTAAGAAAGCCTTAAATAATATTAATATAAAGTTTAACTATATCTTTAATTACCCTAATAAGTAGGACTTCTTTTCTAAAATACTTAAGAGTACTAAAGAGGATATAGGCCTTATATAGAGATTAATAAGTACACTTTATACTAACTAATAGAGAGAGTATTACTAATAATAGTATAGTTACTACTAGGCTTATTAGCTTAGTATACTACTTTATTTGCAGATAACGTAAGGTATACTAAAGGTGTTAGCTAGCCTAATTAAATAAGAAGACTGGAATAATAGTAATAACTTACTTCTAAAGTTAATATAGAGATAGTTAAAGCTATTAATAATAATCTTAATACTTATAATTACTTTATAAACTTCTTTAAAATAGGTAAAGTAGCTTAAGTAGTGTGAGATAATAAGCTAGGAGCTATAACTAGGAAAGGTCTAGAAGTTATAGTAAAGGTTAATTTAGTATATTAACTATAGCTTACTTCCTCTAAGTTCTTAAGAAGTAGAGATTTCACTATTAAAGTTAAAATATTATTTAGCTAAGGTTTTACTAAGTACTTATTAATAACCCTACTTAGTAATCTTCATAATTACTACCCTCTTTAAGGCCTTAGTCCTTAAGGTATATATATATAATTATCCTTTAAATAGGCCTCTTTTATAGTTTCCCCTATATAATTAGTATTAACTCTTAATTATACTTTTTATATCTAAATTATTTTACTAGTATATTTATAGCCTTATATCTATAGATATATATTTTCTCTAAGCTATTTAATTAATTTAGGTTATTTATATTATTCTATAGGTTTATTAGCTAAAAATAAATTTTTTATTTATTATTAAATTTTAAATAATCTTTTATATTAATTAATTTATTATTATTTTCTTATTATACCTCTCTCTTTAAGTAGTAGTCCTCTACTTATTTATTAATATATACTTAAGGTAACTAATAATAATAAGATTTTTTACTTACTATTTTATAGTTTTAAAGTTTTCTTTTTTTAGTATATTTTTTTAGTAATTTTATACTCTTTTAGTTTTTTTTTAGTTTTTTTTATTTATTTATTTTATTTATTTTTTATTAGATATCTTATTAATAACTTTATATACTTTTATTTATTNTATTTTTTATTAGATATCTTATTAATAACTTTATATACTTTTATTTATTAATTTATTATTTCTTCTTTACTCTTCTTATTTCTTATTCCCTTCTTATTTCTTATTACTTATTTTAGTTAGTTTTTCTAAAAAGTCTCTAACTATTTTTAAACTTAGTTAAGTTTATAATCCCTTTAAGTTTTATATCTTTTTATACTATACTTTTATTAATAGTTTACTAAAATATCTTATAATATCTAAATAACTAAAGTTCTCTCTAAATTTTAATATAATAATTAATTCTTCTTTAGAGACTACTAAAACTTTATTAATAAAGGATATTTCTATATTAGTTACCTCTCCTCTATAAGTCTTAATATCCTAAATATACTATATATCTATAAGGATTATATTACTATTTATNTATTATCTATAAATAATAAAAGATTAAATATATTACTATAAATTTCTATTTTATTTTCTCTTACCTCTTATTAAGAACTAACTAAGATTTTTAAGTTCTTAAAGAACTTTATAATATTATTTAGGCTAATTAGAATATAGTTAATAATATCTATAAACTAAAAGTTAATAGTAATCTTATTTTATATAAGTATTAATATATTTAATTTATTTTAAATAAACTTAATAAAACTTAAGAATATATAGCTATCCTTATTAAAAACTCTATTTAAAGTATTAGTTCTATTAATATAAACTAATTATAGTTTTAAGAACTTATTTTAATTTATAAGTTACTTATAATTACTACTATAACTTAAGTAAGTTCTTATTAAAAGTTTAGTATATATATATTTACTAATCCCTTATTAAATTAACTTTATTACTAAGTAGTTAGATATTAATATTTATATTAATACTACTTAATTTATTTATATTTAGAATAATACCCTTATTAAGTACTTTTAGGATTAGCTTTATTTAGTTTATAATACCCCTTACTTTTACTCTCTTCTTAGTAATTAGTTAAAAAAAGATCTAAAAGAATTCTTAAAACTTCTTAAAGTTACTTAAAAACTTATTAATAAGTATATTAATAATAAGGTCTCTAACTACTAAATTACTATTACTAATAGCTACTTAGTCTCTTATTATAATATAAAAACCCTTATAAATTAATAAATAACTTACTTTAGCTAATACCTTATTATAAAAACTAAAAGTATTAAGAAATATAATATAATTACTTCTATTACTAAAAAACCTCTTAAGAAAACTAGAGGTACTACTAAGCTTTTAATAAAAACTAGTTATAGTAGTTATAATAATAAGGTTATTTATAGTAGTTATAGTAATAAAACTAATACTTCTTTTAGCCCTCCTCTTATTAATAAGGAAGTTAATAAATTTAGCTTTAATAATAACCCTTCTAGTTTAAATACTAACTCCTTTACCCCCTTTTTATTACTCCTTAGCCTTAATAAGTAGGTCTTTAATTTTAGTAAGTAGGTCCCTAGTTTTAGTAAGTAGGTCTTTAGTTCTAATTAGTAGGTCCCTCCCCTTAGAACTAATAGTACTTAAAAACTAGATACTTTAAGGTATTTATAGTTATTTATAGTATTTTATTATTAAACTTTTACTATAGTTCCTATTATTTCTCTTAAATTTCTTACTTTTTAGATAATTACTAATTTTAAAACTAATTAAGTTTTTTCTTTTTATACTCCTATTAAGTTAAATAAAGTTTTTATTAATTTTACTTTATAATTATATAAAATTATTTATAAAATTAGAAATCTCTTAGTAATATCCTACTAAATACTTAGTAAATAATTATTATTTCTCTATATTCTATTTCTTATAAGCTTTTTAGATTTATTTCTTAAATTTATATATAGTAATTTAAGTATTCTCTAGATAGTTTCTTAGTTCTTAAATATTATATTTAATAAGTTATTCTATTTATTTAATAAGCTATTTTATATTATTATTTTATTTTTAGTAATTAATAATCTCTTTAACTTCTTACTCTTTAAGTTCTTTTTTAAGTTTTAATAAGTTTATTTTAGTTTCTATAGCTATTTACTTTATTATTTATAGCTTAAGTAATAAAACTAAGAATATATTATAAAACTTATAATATTCCTCTAAGAGGTTTATTTAATATATTTAATCTCTTATATACTTAATTATAATAACTTTAATATATTATAGTACTAACTTCTTATACTTAAACTTAAAGAACTTTATTAAGAGGTTTACTATTTATTTAAGTTTAAATAAGATCTCTTTATACTTAGAATTATAATATTTAGTTTATAATTCTATAGTTTTCTATTAATATTCTATAGTTTTCTACTATAAAAAAGTAATATAATTAATTTATTCTCTAATACTCTATACTATTATATAGCTTTCTGTTTATATATATTTAATACTTTCCCTATATAGCGTAGTAGTGTACGCCTAGTAAGCCTATGCGTTACCTAAACATATAAGCGTTAGTTTAATCCTAACTATAGGAACCCCTTATCCTCTCTTCTAATTAGTTAAGGACCCACTATAAAAAGTGGGTTCCTCCCTTAAGGGACCTATATATATAGCAGGGTATTAATAGCCTCTAGCTAATTATTATATAGTATTATATACGTACATATCGTCTACTTAATTATATATTATATAATATAACCTAAGTTTTCTTCCTATAAAGGGTTTCTCAGTAGTGTATTACTTAGTATTAAGTATTAGTATAGAGTATTAGGGCCTTAAGCCCTCTAGTATAGAGTGAATAGAGGGGGAAGTACCCTCATACCTTCTAATATATATTTAATACTTTATAGATAATACCTATATAAAACCTCTATTAGTAAATAGTTAATAGTTCTATAATTTAAATTATTACATATAAACTTAGTCCTTAGAAATTAAAGTACTTATCTTTCTAAAGTATTCCTAATATATACTTAGAAATATTTCTCTAAAGTTTAATATATATATTCTATTTAACTATTAATTTATAAGTAGTATATTATAGAAAAGTAATATTTAATTACTCTTTTATAAATAAACTCCTTTTAAAACTAG
>NW_025544711.1:1000832-1005094 GCF_011800055.1 Colletotrichum gloeosporioides | reverse complement strand
ATTATTATCTTAAGTACTTATTAGAAGACTTATTATAAAGTCTATATTAATTTCTTAGAATAGGTAAGTTAATAGAAGTAGTAATTATAACTTATTATATAACTTATACTTTAGTATTTATACTTTCTAATAAGTTTTATAACTAGAGATATAATCTTAAATATCTATAACTAAGTTTAATTAATAGAACTTCTTTTTAATTAGTTTAGTTATCTTATTAAACCTTATATAGCTTATTCTATAGTTATTATAATATTAATAAAATATCTTAAATCTAAGTAATTACTCTATAAAGATCTTAAGTCTTCTCTTATAGAATAAGATATTATCTATATCTATATAGAATCCTTCTATTTTATTAATTAGTCTATAAGCTTTTTCTAACCTACTTTAGTAGTATTTATCTTTAATTTATAGTACTCTAATAAAAACTTTTATTACCTTAAAAAGTTATTAAGTATATACTATTTTATTCTTTATAAGTTTCTTTATAATCTAGTATAAGATATATTACTTTAGAATAGTAACCTTAGTTTACTATAAGTCCTCTTAAGATATATCTTCTTACTAAGTATTCCCTTATACTTCTTATACCTTTTAGCTATAAGTTATAATAACTTAAGTTTTTATTAAATTACTAATATATCTATATATATATAGTTAGTATAAGACTAAGATATTTCTACCTTTAAAGTTAAAGTATTATTAGTAGGTTTTAATAGTATTAATATATACTTTTTAACCTCTAATTCTACTTTAAAGCTAGTAATTTTTATTTATAGGTTTTTTAGGAGTTTACTAATAAGGTTTAACTTCTTTATAAAGATTAATAATATATTATTATACTTTATCCCCCCCCTCTATATAGTTTAATCTCCTAAATAGCTTATTAATAGAGTTAGTAGTTCTTAGTTAATACTTTAAATTAAAGTTAAATATTAATAGTTTATATACTTAATAAATAAGTTTTCCCTAAAAGTCTTATACTAAAGTATTAATTACCTCCTTAAAAGCTTAATAATTAGTTAAAACTATAAGTTTAGCTAATATCCTTTAGAGGTAATATATTTACTAATTAAGGCTCTTAATAATAATAAAGAGTTCTTATTAACTTATTACTTAAGTTTATAGTTATAATATAGCCTCCTTATAAAAAGACTATAGCAAAATTCACCTTATATATAGGTATAATTCTAAAAACACTATATAGGTACTTTAACCTATACCCTCTACTAATTAAGGAAAATAGTATAGAAACCCTATACGTTCCTACTAATAGGTAAACCCTTATATAAAGTTAAACGCATACTCTAGCTAAATAGATTAATAGAATAGTAATAGTACTAGCTATATAGCGTAAGGCTAGTAGCACTATATATAGTAAGGCTAATTATATTAGGGCTAAATAGGTCACTAAGGCTCTTATAGCCTAGTAATACTACTATATAAGAGATAACTCCTTAACTAAAGAGGTTATTAGAAGAGGTTCTTATAACTAGAAGTATAAAAACTCTATTATATATAGAGCCTTATACCTATCCCTCTTCCTCTTCCTCTTCTTTATTAACTTATAATAAGTCTTTTATAATATCTATACTATAAGAGATATATAAGAATACTAATCCCCTATAAAGTATACCTTTCTATAAATAAATAGCTAAAGGTATTACTATATAGGATAATATCTATATACTAAATAAAGCCCTTAAATTCAATAAGTACTCTTTTATTAATTAATAATATATTATTAGGGTAGTAATAGTTAAAGCCCTTATAAATACCCCTAAAGGGGACTCTCTCTATACTATAATTAAAGTAATAAATAATAGCCCTAAATACCTCTATATAGAGGCTATATATATCTCTAGCTATCCTAAAAAGTAGCTCTTCTTTATATAAGCTTTCTATAATACTAAGGTAGAGGTAGCCTAAACTTAGGTATAAGTATAGGTATAATAAGGCTTATTAGTAAGTATATCTTATACTAAATAGAGAGAGCGTTACTAATAATAATATAGCTACTACTAGGCTTATTAACTTAGTATACTACTTTATATAGATAATATAAGATATACTAAAGGTATTAGCTAGCTTAATTAAATAAGAAGACTATAATAATAGTAATAACTTACTTCTAAAAAAGCTACTATAGTAGATAGCAAAGTAGTAATAGAGATAGTATTAGTAGTATAGGTAATATATAAGAGAGAGGATAGGTTAATAGTTTAGTAATTAGTAATTAAGTAATTAAGTAATTATAAACTATATTATTATTAAAGTGAAGTTAAAGATTATAAGGTTATTAACTAACATATATATATAAGTATAGCTGTAGTTAGGAGAGTTATAATTATATAACTGAAGGCTATATATATTATTAAGAAGTGCAGAGTTAGGAGGGTCTATCGCTCTAAGTAGGTAAAATTCACTATAAACAGCTAGAGGCCCTACTATCCTATATATAATATAAGAATATTACTAAATCTATAAATAAGATAGAATATACTTTATAAAATAAAACTATTTAATATNATACTTATTATAGCTATAAAACTTAGTACTATTTGAAGCTATACCTATAAAGTTAATACTAAATCTAATTATTAATATATTATTTTTTAAATAATAGATAAAGTATAAAGCTATAGAAGTTAGTATTATATTACTATATAAACTTAATAAGCTAATTAATAGTAAAAAGGTTAAGAAATATATTATAGAAGACCTATTATATAATAATATAGAGGAAACTTAATACTTAATTAGAGAAAAACTACTACTAGAATTATAACTATAAGTAGATATCTTTAATAAAACTACTAATAATAAACTAATACTATACTAATTATATAACTATAAAATTAAGTTTATAGAAGGTAACTAAGATAGGTTATAATACTTATTACTTTATAAATAATTATTAGAAGAATTAGAAGTAACTTAAGAATACTTAAAAAATAATCTAGATAAGGGATTTATTATTATAAATAATACCTCTTAAACTTTACTTACTTTATTTATTTATAAATATAATAGTAGCTTATAGTTCTATATTAACTATTACTAACTAAATACTAAAACTAAGAAAGATTAATATTTATTACTACTAATAAAAAATATACTTATATACTTATATAAAGTTAAAATCTATACTAAACTTAATATTAGATAAGCTTTTTATATAATCTATATTACTAAAAACTATAAAAACCTTATAATATTTAAAACCTAACTTAGTATATATAAATACTTAATACTACCTTTTAAGCTTTATAATAGCTTTTTAATATATTAATAATATATAAATAAAGGTTTAATAGCATACCTTAATAACTTTTATATAGTATATATAGATAATATCTTAATTTACTTAAATAGCTTAGTAGAGTACTATAAATATATTATTAAGGTATTAAACTAGCTATATAAAGTAGGATTATAAATTAATATTAAGAAGTATAAGTTTAGTATTACTTAGATAAAATACCTAAAATTTATTATATTTATAAAGGGTTTATAACCTAACCTAAAAAAAGTAGAAGTTATTAGAACGTAGTAGTTACTTAAAAACATTAAAGGTATATAATTATTCCTTAGGTTTTATAATTTCTATAAATATTTTATTAGGGATTATAGTAAAATAGCTTAACTACTAAACTAGTTTATAGTTAAAAACGTTAAATATAAATAGATTAGTAACTATAAAGAAGGCTTTAAGAGCCTAAAAGCTACTCTATCTTTAGCCTCTATTCTATAATACTAAAACTTTATAAAAGAGTATATAATCGAAGTAATATTATTAGGGGTAGGAATATTATATAATATAGCAAGAGGGGGAAACTTTTCGTTTTGTTAGTTATTATAATAAAATTCCTAATAATTAAGAATAACNACTATTTATAGCTAGTATAAATAGTTATTATTAATACAAAAGAAATAATACTAATAATAGTAATAATAGGTAAAAGGTAGTAATAATAAGTAGTAGTAATAGTTAAATAGTTAAAACTATTAAATTACTTACTTCCTTAAAATCTATTCTAAGTAGAAAAATCTAATATATATATAATATATTTTTTCCTTATAAACCTTTACTTAATTAGGTAATTACTTAATTAAGTAATTACTATAATAGGTAATTAACTATAAAAACCTTATTATAATGTTAATTATTACAGCTTTATTTAATCTGATTCAGATATTCTAGATCTATAGTATTATTATAGTTATAGTTTATAGATTTATTATAGATTATTAGTTTC
>NW_025544711.1:1000214-1000806 GCF_011800055.1 Colletotrichum gloeosporioides | reverse complement strand
TTAATATTAACTTTTATTAATAATAACTATATTATTAACTTTAGGGATTTATTAATTCCATTAATATATACTTTTTATAGTAACTAACATAATATATAGTTTTTATTTATTTTAGCTAATTATAGGAATTACTATAATAGGTAATTTATATAATTATACTTTTTATTCTACCTAGATAAAGTTATAGTTACTTTATTCCTTTTAGTTATATTAATATATAATATAATTAATAGTTATAAGGATTGTTATTTAATTATTAGGTATAGTTTTACTAGTTATACCAGTATTAGTAATTTTAGCCCTTTATCTTTTTTATAGTGCTAGTTATATTTAGTTTTACTTAAATTCTCCTTTAGGGGGTACTTAGTTAGGACTTAGTAGTTTTAAAAACTTAAACCTACTTATATGTATAGAAATAGACGCCTCTATTTCTATTTATACTAATACCCTACTATAGTAGTAACTTAATAATAACTTTTAGTACCTTATAGTTTTTTCTCTAAAAGTATAAACCCTATAGAAATAAACTACTTAATTTATAATTATAAGATATTTATAATTATCTTAGCGCTAAAAGAATAATATTAGAAGG
>NW_025544711.1:999000-1000175 GCF_011800055.1 Colletotrichum gloeosporioides | reverse complement strand
TTACTTAGCTTTTCTATTTTTTATAACTAAATAGCTCTTAAATATAAGATAAGTTTAATAAATAAGCTTATTATTTAACTATAATTTCATAATATAATACTAATTAGGTTAAGAAAATATATTAGTAGATATACTATTATATAAAGTAGAAGACTTATATACCTAGAAAGATATTAAAGATTCTAATAGGACTTAAGTTATATTAATAACTTATAATTAGTACTCTTAAGTTTATAAGTAAACTATAAGGCTAGCTATTAGTTAAATATATCTTATAGCTGAATAAGGACCTAAAGATATTATTCTTTAAGACTTACTATATTTTAGTTAGTAAAGACTTAAGGTATTAGATAGTTAAAAAAGGGGAAGGGCTACTATTAATAGATAGCTATATAGTAATATTAATAGAGGAAAACCTCTATATATATATTATATAAGAAGTTTATAGATAGTAACTTCTAATATACTTAGGGTAGAATAAGACTATTAAGATTATTAAAAGCTTATATTATTAATAGGGGTTAATTAGAAATATTAAGTAATATATTTATAATTATTATACTTATTATAAAGCTTAAAAACTATAAGATATAACCTTAAGAGAGCTAAAGCTATTACTAATCCCTATATAGCTTTAATAGTTTATTATAATAGATTTTATAGCTTTATTAAAAGATTATTATAGTTTTAATACTATTTAAGTTATAATCTATTACTTTTCTAAGTATTTAGTTTTAGTTCCTTATTATAAAGTAGTTACTATAAGGGATATAACTTAGATATTTTTCTACTATATTTTCTTATATTTTAATTTCCCTAATAAGATTATATTAAACTATAAAACTTAGTTTATTTTAAGTTTTTAGAATAAACTTTATAAGATTACTAATATATAAATTAGCCTCTCTATAGTAGGTTATTTATAAATAGATAGATAAATAGAGGTTATAAATTAATACCTTTAATAATATTTATAGGTCTTAGTTAATAAATATATAAATAACTAGAGTAATTTATTACTTATAACTAACTTTATATAAACTTAGCTCCTTAGTAAAACTATAAACTTATTACTATTTAAGATTAAATAAGGTTATAAACTAAAGATAAACTATAATTAAGATAAATATATAATAAAATTTAATAATACTTATAATAAACTAAACTATAAGGAT
>NW_025544711.1:994021-998732 GCF_011800055.1 Colletotrichum gloeosporioides | reverse complement strand
AGATTAGGTATAGGTTAAAGTGCTACTATTAGGTTTAAAGTATAGGGAAAAAAATATATAGAGTGAACTGCGATACCTATTTATATAGGTTAACTAGACTGCTAACATATTAATAGCTCTAAATTTAAAGTTAATAAAGTTATATAATTATAGATTTATTAATAGAAATTATAGTATTATATTAACTAATTAAGTTATAATAAGGACCTTAAATAGTATAATATAGAGGTTTTTAAATATATTTTAGTAGTAATATAAGTTTTTTATAATATATATCTTATTACTAAAAACTTATTAAGGAACTTATAGTTATAACTAGATATTACTACTATAGATCTAAAGCCCCCTATATAAGATAATAATAATATAGCTATAGAAGCTTATTATATACTAGAAGATAATAGTAATAATAGTATTTAATATGTATAAGTTATATAGTTCCTAATTTTAATACTAGCTTTAGCTATATATAGAACGTTTAATCTGTTATAAAACTAAGTTAATTTTTAATTTTATTATAGGGAAAAGAAGTTTATAATATAAGTAGAGGATTTTTTTACTTTTATATATATAATAGGTAGTTTCTATAAATAGAAACCTATATAGAAGGGGGGGGGGGGGGGNGGGGGGGGGGGTACTATTATAGTACTAATATTATACTTACTTTAAAGCGTGTTATATACCTAAGTATATAACCTATAGTAAGCGTACTAGGTATACCTATAGAGCCTTTATGCACCTATACCCCTACTTCTGACTTTTTCCTTCTATAACTTAATATTAATTAATCTAAGTTAGCATTATTACGTAATAGCTATTACTTATAAAGCCTGCTGTTATATTAATATAATAAATAGTAAACGAAATATAACTAAATATATTTAACCTATTTAGTTTTATAATAAACTCCTTAAGATTATTTTTAAAATAATAAAACCTATTAAATCCCTTATTAAACTTTATAAAGTTTATAAAATACTTAAACTTAAGTAAGAAAGAAGTTACTAAATATCTAAATAGATATATAAATAATAATTTTATTAATATAACCTTAATCAAGTACTAATAGTATTAATTTTCTTATAATAATAATAAAAACTTAATTTAGGGAGTTTAGTTTTAGAGTATATAGATAAAAGTTCTTTTTAACTTCTGTAATATATTTAAGTTCCTATAAGGAAATAAACCTCTCTTAAAAGGCTATATTAAAATAACTTATAACTTAACTATTAGAGATATTATTAAAGATTAATATATAAGAATTCTTATTATTTAAGTTCCTTTTTATAAAAATCTTAAAATAAAATACTATAATATCCTAGCTAGTAAGTTTATTTTATATAACTTTATTATCTTTTTATAATATAATAGAAATAGAAAGTATATAAACCTAATTATTAACTAAAAGAGTAGTTTATACCTCTATTTAGATAATACTTAAGATATTACTAATAAAAATGAGCTAAATAAGTTAGAAACCTCCTTTAGAACTATACTTAAATTAGTTTATAATTAGTATAAAATTTATAATACCTTAATAGAAACTTAAGAACTTATTAATTATATTTCTTTTATTATTCTATAATTTTAAATTAAATTAAAAGAAGATTTAAAGAAATATAGCTTATATATTATAAACTTTATTAGATATATTATCTAATAAAGTATTCTTAGTATTAAGACTTTATATTTAGAAATTATTACTAATACCTAAGAAACCAATTTAAACTTTTATAAAAATCTTTTTAATTACTAAGTTAGGCTTATTACTAAAGAGTTTAGTTCTTATAGTAACTTAATTAAAAGTTTAAAGTTAAAACCTAAGATTAGCTTAAAGGACTAATTAAGAAACTTAAAGGATAATTAGTTAGATAAATAATAAAAAGATAATAGAGGTTTAAGCTTAATTAAGGCTATATCTAATTAAATTTTAGTTACTTAAGAATTAATTAAGGTTAAAACAGAAAACCTAGCCCCTAAAAAAAAGATTAATAAAACTAAAGATATAATCTATAAAGATAACCTAAATCTTATAACTTTTACTATTAATACTAAAAGAAAAGATTACTTATAGTAAAACTTAAAAAAAGTTAAAGATAAATAGGTTAAAATAAAGAATAATTAATAAAAGCTCTACTACTAGAAAATTAGAATAAAGGTTAGGAAGTTTAAGTTATATAAAGTAAACTAACTTAATAACTTAACTTTAAAATAGTTCCTTATTACTTAAGATAACTTAATTAAAAGTATAACCTAAACTATATAGCTTTAAGATCTCTTCTTAGTCCTAATTATACCTAAAGAATAGATAGTTCTTAATATATAGTAAACTAAATAGATTTAAAAGGAAGATTATAATTATACCTATATTAAAAGAGAATCTATAATAAACCTAGCTACTAGCTAAGAAAGTAGAAGGTATAAATTAAAGGTTAAAAAGAAAGTTAAGTATATAAAGTAAAGCTATTTAAATCTTCCTCTTTTTAATATAAAAAAGACTTAGGGGATATATAAAAAGGGGTAGAGTTTTTTAGAGTTTTTAATAATTTTAATTTAAATATAATAGGATAAATAAGTATTTTTATAAATATTGAGTATTATTATAAGAGGAAATAGTTTATATAGGTAAATAGAGGTTTAGTTAACTTATAATAAAAAGGACTAAATAAATAAATAAGAAATATTCTTATTTTTAAACTCTTTTTAACCTTCTTAATAACTATAATAATTAATTTTATTAGAAAGTTTTAAGATCTTTTAGTTTAGTTTATAATAAAAATTTACTAATTTTTACTTTTTAAATACTAAATAAAATAGGTATTCTTAAACTTTTTAGACCTTAATTAGTCCTAATCTCTATACTCTTTTTTAATTTCTATTATATCTCCTTAGTTATTTAAAGCTAAGATAGAGTAGAATACTATAGAGATAATACTATTAAACTTCTTCTTAGTAGTTTATTTTCTCCTAAGAAGATATATAACTTAAGATATAAAAAGAGTAGAAAATATAGATAAAGTATAAATTAATTAAGTTTATATTTATATATTCACTTTTATATCTCTTATAGCTAGCTAGAAAATTAATATATTAGTATTTAGGTATTTTTAGGGGCTTTTCACTTAGAAGTAGAGTACTTAGTATGATTAATAAGTTTTCTCCCTTACTTTATTACACTACATAAGGTTTAATAAAATAACTAAACTAATTAAAAAGAAGTTCTATTAGCTAAACTTAATTATGAATATTTAAGATTATATCTCTAGTTATAAAGCTTACTAAGAGGTTTAAATACTAAAATATAAACTATATAGTAGGTTATAGTTACTACTTCTACTAGCTTATTTATTCTAAGAGATTAATATAAACTTTAATATAAGTCTTCTAGTAAAGATTTAAGATAATAGTACTAAATATAGTATAATCTTAGTAATTATATACTATATTAGTAGTCTAGTTAACCTATATAAGTAGGTATTATAGTTCACTTTATACTTTTTTTTCCTATATACTTCAAACCTAATAGTAGTACTTTAACCTATACTTAATCTTAATAAAGTAAATAAATAAATCTTAGTATAACTAGTTATTAACTCTTAACTTAACTTATCTCTAGCTATATAGAAGAGAGTAGGTAAGTAAGTAATAAAGTAATAAAATATACTAGTAAGAGCATTATTTATAATACTATTATTAGTAAGAATATTATTTATAATATTATAAAAGTATTATTAATAATATAGCTAGAGCTTAGTAATAGCTTAAACCTATATTTAAAGGTATAAACTTAATAATATAACTCTTTACTACTATAATTAAAA
Source organism: Colletotrichum gloeosporioides (assembly GCF_011800055.1). NCBI lineage: Eukaryota > Fungi > Ascomycota > Sordariomycetes > Glomerellales > Glomerellaceae > Colletotrichum > Colletotrichum gloeosporioides. Next base: position 994,911 of record NW_025544711.1, on the reverse strand, counting down.
GGGTTCTTATAACTATAATATAAGAACTTAACTATTTAAATAAAACTTTAAATCTATTCCTTATATCTTCCTATATATATAATAACTTTATATAATATCTTTCCCCCTTATTATACTTATATATAAGCTAAATAAGGCTACTTTAAATAACTTAATTTATAAAATTAAAATAAATAAAATTAAAAACTTTAAATATAATAACTTTCTCTATATTACTAAGAAAACTCTATTTAAATTTACTTAGAAGTACTTATTTAAAATAGCTAATAAGTATAATATACTAGAGTTATATAACCTTAAGATTAATATAGAGATAGTTAAGGCTATTAATAATAATCCTAATACTTATAAATACTTTATAGACTTCTTTAAGATAGCTAAGGTAGTTTAAGGGGAATATTAGTAAATTAAGAAGGGTGAATCTAATAACTAGAGTATAGCTAATAGTAGTAAGGCTCTATATCAAGACTATATAGTAGGGTAGAAGATATTATCTAGGTATAAATATCTAAATAGTAGAGGAGATAATAGAAGATAAATATAGATTAAATATAGTATAAGAAATAGAGGAGACTAATATATATAGAAGTAACTAGAGGAAGATAGTTAACTTAGCTTATTATAATAGTTAAAGTCTAATAGAGGAGTATAGAGGTAAAGAAGATATCTAAGTAGTTATATAACCTAAAGGTTATTAGTAGAGAGTAAGAGGACTAGTTTAGCTTTTATAGTTCATACTAGTTAAATCTTATAATATAAGGCTATTAGCCTATAATTATATACTATATAATAAAGTTTAAGCTATTTATTCTTATAATTAAGTAACTAAATACTACTTAACTCTTATAGATCTTTTATAAGAAGATTAAGTATAACTTTAATATATTAGA
>NW_025544711.1:965231-993707 GCF_011800055.1 Colletotrichum gloeosporioides | reverse complement strand
TATCTATAAAGTATTAAGTATATATAGATAGAAAGCTATATAGTAATATAAAGTATTAGAGAGTAAATTAATTATATTACTTTTTTATAATAAAAAGCTATAAAGTATTAATAGAAAACTATAGAGTTATAAACTAAATATTATAATTCTAAGTATAAAGAGATTTTATTTAAACCTAAATAGATAATAGACTTTTTAATAAAGTTCTTTAAGTTTAAATATAAAAAGTTAGTACTATAGTATATTAAAGTTATTATAACTAAGTATATAAGGAACTAAATATATTAAATAAACTTCTTAGAGAAATATTATAAATTTTATAATATATTCTTAGTTTTATTACTTAAGCTATAAATAATAAGGTAAGTAACTATAGAAGCTAAAGTAGGTTTATTAGAACTTAAGGAAGAACTTAAAGAATAAGAAGTTAAAGAGATTATTAATTACTAGGGATAAGGTAATAATATAAAGTAACTTATTAAGTAAGTAGGATAACTTATTAAATATAATACTTAGGAGCTAAGAAGCTATCTAGAGAACGCTTAAGCTACTATATATAAGTTTAAGAAGTAAATCTAAAAAGCTTATAAGAAATAAGATATAGAGAAATAGTAATTATTCACTAAGTACTTAGTAGGATATCGCTAAGAGATTCCTAATTTTATAGATAATTTTATATAAATATAAAGTAATATTAATAAAAACTTTATTTAACTTAATAGAGGTATAAAAAAGAAAAACTTAATTAGTTTTAAGATTAATAACTATTTTTAAAAAAAGAAACTTAAGAGAAATAATAAGAACTATAGTAAAAGTTTAATAATAAAATACTATAAATAACTATAAATACTTTAAGGTATCTATCTTTTAAATATTATTAGGTTTAAGAGGAAAGACTTATTAGTTAGGACTAAAGACCTACTAATTAGAATTAAAAACTTACTTACTAAAACTAAAAAGTAATAAAGAGGGGGTAGAGCAGTTAGTATTTAAATTAAGAGGGTTATTATTAAAACTAAGTTTATTACCCTCTTTATTAATAGGAGGAGGGCTAGAAGAGGTATTAGCCTTATTATTATAACTACTATAAGTAGTCTTACTATTAGAATTATTATAGCTAGTTTTAATTAAAGACTTAATAATACTTTTAGCTTTTTTAAAATACTTTTTAGTAATAAAAATAGTAATATTATACTTCTTAATACCTTTAACCTTTATAATAAGGTATTAACTAAATTAAACTACTTATTAACTTATAGAGGTTTTTATATTATTATAAAGGATAAAGTAGTTATTAGTAATAATAATCTAATAGTTAGTAATCTTATTACTTATATACTTATTAAAGAACTTTTAGGTAATTTTAAGAAGTTCTAAGAATTCCTTTAGATTTTTCTCTAATTAGTTACTAAGGGGAGGGTAAGAATAAGAAGTATTATAAACTAAATAGAGCTAATCTTAAGAGTACTTAGTAGAGGTATTATTCTAAATATAAGTAAACTAAGTAGTATTAATATAAATAGTAATATCTAACTACTTAGTAATGAAATTAACCTAATAAGAGATTAATAAACTTAGATATATTAAACCTTTAATAAGAACTTATTTAAGCTATAATAATAATTATAAGTAATTTATAAATTAAAGTAAGCTTTTAGAGCTATTATTAGTTTATATTAATAGAATTAGTACTTTAAATAGGGTTTTTAATAAGGATAGCTATATACTTTTAAGGCTTATTAAGTTTATTTAGAATAAATTAAGTATATTAATACTTATATAGAGTAAGCTTATTATTAACCTCTAGTTTATAGATATTATTAATTATATTCTAATTAGCCTAAATAGTATTATAAAGTTTCTTAAAAACCTAAAAATCCTAATTAGTTCTTAATAAGAAATAAGAGAAGATAAAATAGAAATTTATAATAATATATTTAATCTTCTATTACTTATAGATAATATAAATAGTAATATAATCCTTATAAATATATATTAAGTCTAAAATATTAGAACTTTATAGAAGAGAAGTAACTAATATAAGAATATCTTTTATTAATAAGGCTTTAGTAGTTTTTAAGAAAGAATTAATTATTAAATTAAACTTTAAAGAGAACTTTAACTAATTAGATAATATAAGATATCTTAGTAAACTAATAATAAAAAGATAGTATAAAAAATAAAGCTTAAAGAGATTATAAACTTAACTATATTTAAAAATAGTTAGAAACTTTCTAAACGAATTAACTAAAATAAGTAATAAGAGATAAAAAAGAAATAAGAAATAAGAAGAGTAAAAAGGAAATAATAAATTAATAAGTAAAAATATATAAAGCTACTAATAAGATATTTAGTAAAAAAACAGAAAATAAAAAATAAAAAATAAAATTAAAAGAGTATAAAATTATTAAAACAATATATTAAAGAAAGAAACTTTTAAAACTATAAAGTAGTAGATAAAAATCTTATTATTATTATCTACTTTAAATATATATTAGTAAGTAAATAGAAGATTACTACTTAAAAAGGGAGGTATAATAATAAAATAATAATAAACTAATTGATATAAGGGATTATTTAAAATTTAATAATAAATAAAAAATTTATTTTTAGCTAATAAACTTATTAAATAATATAAATAACCTAAATTAATTTAATAGCTTAAAAAAACTATATATTTATAGATATAAAGCTATAAATATACTAGTAAAGTTATTTAGATATAAAAAGCATAATTAAGATTTAGTACTAATTAAGTAGGGGAGACTATAGAAGGGGCTTATTTAAAGAATAATTATATATATACCTTAAAGATTAAAGCTTTAGAGAGGGGAGTAATTATAAAGATTACTAAATAGGGTTACTACTAAGAGCTTAGTAAAACCTTAGCTAAAGTAATACCTTAACCTTAATAGTGAAATCTCTACTTCTTAGGAACTTAAGGGAAGTAAGCTATAGTTAATATATTAGATTAACCCCTATTATAACTTCTAAACCTTTCCTAGTTAAGGCTTTTAGCCTATTATCTTATATTTTATATTAGTTTTAAGAGTGAATTATATATTATATAAGTAGTTCTTAAGCCTCTTAAGAATATATAAGACTAATTAGAGCTTAAACTTCCCTATATTATAGTTAAGGACTATACTTATTTAAATTCTATTCTTATATTTAGTAATATATTTTTTACTTTAGTAGTATTATCTAAATATAATACTCTATTGTTTAGTACTTATATTAATAGATAGGTAAATTTTATTAGCTTCTTTCTTATAATTAATAAGTTAAAATAATAGAGGACTAACTAAGTAAAGTTTAAAAGTTTCTATAACTAGTTATTATTTTAGCCTCTATTTAAAAAGTACTCCTTTTTAAAAGAGCTTTATTAATAGTACTAAAATAGTTCTATAATTCTTAATCTATACTTAATAAAACCTAATAATACTAAGAAAGCTTTTAATAGCTATTATATTCTTATATTTTTCCTGCTTAAAGATCTTAATTACTTTATTTTAGTTAAGTTTATATCCTCTACTTCTTACTTAATATATATAGCTATAGCTATATAGGCAGATTAAGTAAAGTGCCTAAAGTAGGGGTGCTATTAGTGTTATATAGAAGTCTGTATTACTAAGGTATATATAGTAGCCTATCTAAATACTATATAGCCCTATAAAGCCTATCTGATCCCTATAGATCACGCTTATTATATCCCCTAATATAATAGAAAAATAATATTATCCTTAATATCCTATAAAGTAAATAACCCTCTTCCTTTTTTAAAGTAAATAACTATCTTTTATAAATATCCTAATCTATACTAAAAATAAAAAAAACCCTAAGTACTTCTATTCCTTAATACCTTCTTTAAACTCTCTACTTTATTAATATACTAAAATATATAGGCCGCTGGCCTTATATTATGAAATTTAACTGGTATTAACTGCGAAAGCTAGACTAGTCCCCTCGCCCTCTACTAATAACCTTTAGGTTATGTGACTACTTAGATATCTTCTTCGCCTCTACGCTCCTCCGTTAGACTTTAACTATTATAACGAGTATTAACCGTCTTCCTCTAGCCGCCTCTATCTCTATTAGTCTCCTCTATTTCTTATACTATATTTAATCTACACCTATCTTCCTCTCCTCCGCTATTTAGACATCTACGCTGCTCTACTAAGTATAGAGGCCCTAAGGCCTCTATACTATTACGTTATTATAATATCTTCTGCCCTACTATGTAGTCTTAATAAAGAGCCCTACTACTATTAGCTATACTCTTAATATATTCGCCCTTTCTAACTTACTAACATTTAAGCTTTTAGGCTACCTTAGCTATCTTAAGGAAGTCTATAAGGTATTTATAGGTATTAGGATTATTATTAGTAGTCTTAACTATCTCTATATTAATCTTAAGGCTATATAACTCTAATATATTATACTTATTAGTTATCTTAAGTAAGTACTTCTAAGTAAATTTAAGTAAAGTCTTCTTAATAATATAGAGAAAGTTACTATATTTAAAACCTTTAATTTTATTTACTTTAGTCTTATAGATTAAGTTATCTAAAGTATTCTTATTTAGTTTATATATAGGTATAATAAGGGGGAAAGATATTATATAAGGTTATTATATATATAGGAGAATATAAAGAATAGGCTTAAAGCCTTATTTAAAGTAGTAGTTAAGTTTTTATACTATAGCTATAAGAACCCTTTTAGTTATAATAATAAAGAGTTATACTATTAAGTTTACACCCTTAAGTATAAGTTTAAGCTATTACTAAACTTTAGCTACTATAAGTACTATTAGTATTCTACATTATAGATAACGCCTTTATAATATTATAAATAACGTTCTTATAAATAATAGCGTTATAAATAACGCTCTTACTAATACGTTTTACTACTCTACTACCTACTTACCTGCTCTCTTCTACTAAGGATAAGTTAAGCTAAAAGTTAATAACTAGTTATACTAAGATTTATTTATTTGCTTTATTGAGATTAAGTATAGGTTAAAGTACTACTATTAGGTTTAAAGTATAGGGAAAAAAAAAAAGTATAGAGTGAACTGTAATACCTACTTATATAGGTTAACTAGACTGCTAATATACTAAAATATACTATAATTATCTATCTAATTAAAACTTCCTTATAATTAATATAACTTCCCCTATAATTAATTTAATATATTAATTAATTTAGCTAGATTACTAATACTTTAAATTACTTTTATATATAAATACTATAATAATATTATTAGTTAAATTATCTGAATTTATTTCTACTAAATATCTAAGTCTCTATCTAATATATTAATATTACAGCTATTAGCTTAAAATAATTTATAATATACTACTAAATTTATAGAGTAACTATCTTAATACTAATTAATTACTATTCCTTAAAATACTTATCTAAAATATATATATAGTTCACTTAAATTATAAACTTAATTAACCTTATCTTATATATTATATACTATTTTATAGGGAATATAGGCTATTACTTATCTATTTAGGTTCTAATTATTATAATAGTGAGAGGGTATTAAACCTCTTATTAAAGCTTATTATATATAAAAGAAATATAAGTAGGAAGTGTATTAAATAGCTAGGATAGTATATACTATTACTAGTTATAAGAAATAGCTAATTCTCTCTTAATATTTATAAGTATATTTAAGCTATCTTATTACCTCCTTATACTTACTATAAAATAGGTATAATATATATATATTTAGCTAAATTAGTTAATTTAGCTATAGTTACTAATCTGCTTTATATCTACTTCTTAAGTAGGAAAATTAGCTATTTAGTGTAATTCTTATTACCTTATCTAGATATTAGTAAAATTACTAGTAATTAGTTAGATTAAAAATAAATATTATAAGTTCCTATTATAATCTATAAGGTATTATAATCTTATCTACTTAGTATTAGCCTCCTCCCTTATAATTAAGGTATTAGCGTAGCAGAAAGGCTATTTAGTATCTAAAGATATATAGTATTAAGTATATAGAGTAGCTTTTATTAAGGTAATTAATCTATATATTTAAATCTTTATAATAGTTATTATTATAGTAATAAGCGTTAATCCCCCTTATTAGCTAGTTAGTTAAATTACTTATTATATAAATTCTCTATTTATAAAATAATTATACTATTTTATCATTATAATACTTTATTAACTAAGCTTTTATTAGTATAACTATCTTTAGTAAATTAAGCTATAAGTTTAAGTAATTTACTAAGATTACTAGCTAAGCTATATACTCTCTTACTATATTTTATCTAGATTTCTCTATTAAATAAGCTAGTTCTACTCTAATTTATACTAATATTTATCTATTTTATAGGTATTTATTAAAATATATAGTAACTAAGTTTTTATAAATATATAGGTTAATAGGCTATTCTATTTACTAGGCTTCTATAATATAAGTATCTAAGTATATTTAGAGGTCTTACTCTAAAATATCCTCTTTATAATATATATACTTAACTTTATAAAGTAGGCTGACTTTAATAATTTACTTAACTTTAATAATATACTTAACTTTATATTTATATAATATAAGTACCTACTTATACTATAGGAGTTAGTAGATATATATAATTTATAGGATATATTACGTTCTTTATTTAATCTATACTTCTAAACTATAAATAAGCGCTATAGAGAAGTTAGGCTAAATATTAGCTACTTATAAGTTATAGTTAATAGGGGTATTTTTATATTAAATTCTCTAATATAAGTAAGCTACCTTAAGTATATATAACACCTTATAGGCCGCTAGCCTTATATTATAAAATTTAACTAGTATTAACTATAAAAGCTAGACTGGTCCCCTTACCCTACGCCCTTAAGTGTAGGTTTAAGCTATCGCTAGGCTCCAGCCACTTAAGCTACAAATACTATTAGCGTTCCACGTTATAGATAACGCCTTTATAACATCATAAACAATACTTTCATAAATAATAGTATTATAAATAACGCTCTTACTAATATATTTTATTCCTCTACTACTTATTTACTAACCCTCTTCTAAATAACTAGGGATAAATTAAATTAAGAGTTAATAACTAGTTATATTAAGATTTATTTATTTACTTTATTAAGATTAGGTATAAGTTAAAGTACTATTATTAAGTTTAAAGTATAGGGAAAAAAAATATATAGAGTGAACTATAATACTTACTTATATAGCTTAACTAGACTACTAATATATAATACTTTATTATAAGTTAGGTAAACTATTTATTACTAGTAAGCTTTCTAATTAATATATTATAGTATAGTTAGTATATCTAATAAGTTTACTATTAGTATATTAGAAAACTAATTATATACTTTAACTATATATATATAAAGTTAGAACTAAGTATTAATATTAGCATTATTTTATAGATATTAGTAGAAAAGTAGTTAGATCTAGTAATTTAGGACGAGTAGTCTATTTTACTAGCCTTAATTAATATAGTTATTATAAAAGAAATAGATAAGCTTTATTATTTAGCTAAGATTTACTTAAAGTAATATTTTAAAGTTCTAAATATTAGTATTAAAGTGAATTTACTAAATATATCTTTCTTAGTATTAAGTAAATATACTTCTTAAATAATTTAAAACTTATATATCCTTAAATTGTATAATTTAGGTATATAGATATAGATATAGATAATCTAGTTTATTCAAAATAAGTTCCTCTTTACTCTAAATTAATAGGTTTAGTTATAATTTAGCTAATAGCTTTTAAACTCTTTTAGTAACTACTAGTAAGATTAAGTTTAAGCTATATAGTTCCTCTACTATTTAATATAAATACTAAGTCTATAAAGTATCAACTATAAATTTATATAAAGTATTATAGATAACTAAATCTACTATATATTACTTTATATACCTTCTAAGTATTATATTATAGCCTCTAGCTGTTTATAGTGATTTCTACCTGCTTAGAGCGACAGACCTCCTATCTCTACGCCTCCTAATAATACACACAGCCTTCAGTCACGTGATCCCTGACGACCTCCTAAGTCTCCGACCACCTCTCCTAACTACAGCCGCACTTATATGTGCACGTTAACAACCTCACAATCTTCAATATGGGTTTGAGGGTGAGGAAGAGGAAGAGGGAAGGGTATAAGGCCCTGCGCGCAGCAGCAGAGCTTTTATGCTTCTAGTTGTGAGGACCTCTTAGGACGACCTCTCTAGTTAAGGAGTTATCTCTCGTATAGTAGCGTTCACTTCGCTAGAAGGTTTAGTGAAGCTATCGCTAGGCTATAAGAGCTTCAGTAACCTATTTAGCCTTAATATAATTAGCCCCGCTATATATAGCGCTATTACTACTAGCTTTATACTATATAGCTAGTACTATTACTATTCTACTAATTTATTTAATTAGGGTATACGTTTAACTTTATATAAGGGTTTACTTACTAGTAGGAACGTATAAGGTTTCTATACTATTTTCCTTAACTAGTAGAAGGTATAAGTTAAAGTACTTATATAGTATTTTTAGAATTATACCTATATATAGGGTGAATTTTGCTATAGTCTTTTTATAGGGGGGCTGCGTTATAACTATAAACTTAAAAAGTCTATATATATTTTATCTTCTTTAGCTATAGGTATAATACTTTTATCTCTTTAGATATTATATCTGTTAACTAGGTATATAAACTTATCTATCTATAGTTTATTTATATTATATATAGTAGTTCTTAGTTTTATTTTCTTAGTTAGTAAATCTTAAGGTAGCTTTAGATATAAGCTAAGCTTTATTATATCCTTATATAGTACTAATAAGTCCTTTATTATACTATTAATAATAGCCTTATTAGCTATTAATATAAAATTAGTTAGATTATTTAAATTAAATATACTATCTTTACTTATTAATATATTATTTATAGCTATAGCTTATATTATTATAGCTTTATCTTAAGAAACTATATAGTACTTATTAGATTTAGTATTTTAAATAGTTATAAGTTACTAATTTCTCTAAAACTAAATCTACTTATTAGAGGTATTAAGGATATATACTTCCTCTATTAAGCTTATAGTATATAAATAGCTTATTATATATAGATTACTTAATTTAAAGATATACTTTTACTAATAACTAAGTTATATTTTATTTTATAGAAGTAATATATATCTTACTAAGATCTTAATTATTAACTTAGGTAGTATTANTATAATTTATATATATTATAACTTACTTTATTATCTTCTTTATATCTATCTATACTATATAGGAATAGCTAAATTACTATAGCTAGTAAATATTAAGATCTTATCTTTAAATAAGATATTTATATTATACTTATTTATAAAGTTATTCCTAAGTAGTAAATTAGGCTGAAAATTATATATTACTTATATAGTAGTTATAAATATTACTATTATATCTTCTTTATTAATATACCTTCTAAAGTAGAAGTTAAATTCTACTTAAGTATTAAGAGTAATTAACTTATTTACTATATTTATTACTTTAGATATATTTTAATTATACTAAATATTTACTCTATTTAATATTAGNATTAGTTAGTAATTATCTATTAGTATATCTAATACCTTAGTATCTATATATATTATATAATTTAATCTATCTAAGGTAAATAATAAATTTACATAGATATAAGTATACTTTATTAGTTCTAGCTATATATCTTATTATAGCTAACTTTATACTACTTTAATTAGTTTAGCTAATATAATATATAGCTCCTCTTATATCTTTAATCCTACTATAAACTATACTTTTATACTAACTTAAATACTTTACTTATAAGCCTTATTCTCTTAATATTATTTATAAGTCTATATATATTTAGCGAATTCCTTATAATTATCTAAGTACTATCTATAAAGGTAATATTTATACTAAATTAGCTTATTAATATGCTTAACTACTAATAGGTATTTACTTAATTTATAATAATTAGTTCTAGCTTAAATAAGTTATAATATAGTTAGTATATATAGATTTATTCTACTAATAAGTAATAGTTTTATTTTATAGATATTTATATTAGAAGGTATGAGGGTACTTCCCCCTCTATTCACTCTATACTAGAGGGCTTAAGGCCCTAATACTCTATACTAATACTTAATACTAGGTAATACGCTACTAAGAAACCCTTTATAAGAAGAAAACTTAGGCCGCGTTATATAATACACGATTAAGTAGATAATACGTGTATATATAATACTATATAATAATTAGCTAGAGGCTATTAGTGCCCTACTATATATATAGGTCCCTTGAGGGAGGGACCTATTTTTTATAGTAGGTCCTTAACTAATCTAAAGAGAGGAAAAGGGGTTCCTATAGTTAGGATCAAACTAATGCCTATACGTTTAGGTGATACACAGGCCTACTAGGCGCACACTACTACGCTATATAGGTTTTATAGATATTTATATATATTAGTACTAACTTAGTTAGTCTACCTATCTAATTATCTATTAGAGTTAGTAGTAATTTTACTAATCTATTTATTATATAAGGGAATAGTAAGTAATAAGAATTATACTTATTAACTATCTAATATTAGTCTAATTTATACTCTATAATCTTATATTTAAATTCCTCTTATTTATTCTCTTTATACTCTTTAGTAATAATATAGCCCTATCCTTATAAATACTCCTCCTACTTAGTAATATCTATATCCTTAATATATAAATAAACTAATTTATTTAGGTAGAGCTACTAACTATAGTTACTAAACCTTATTAGCTTAATATAGGGTTTATACTAATAAGTAATAAGTTAATAGCTTTATCCTATTTATTAACTATTTTACTAGGATTAAAGTAGTTAACTATCTTATTATTATCTATAAGTAGTATTATAGTTAGAGGGTTAGAAACTACCTCTATAATTACCTCTTTTATAAAATAAGTGATCTAAGTAGCTTTAATAAGGTATATACTTACCTAAATTATATTCTTACTTATAGTTATTAAATTAACTAGATTACTAACTATATCCTCTTACTTAAAGGTAGTAAGAATTATAGTAGGGTTAACTAATATAATATCCCTTACTCTCTATCTTAGTAAATATATATATAGTTACTATAAGTAGTTTAAGTTATAGTAAATTAAATAAACTAATAGTTAATTAGTTACTTTATAGATTAAGTTAATCTTCTTAAAGGACTCCTCTATTTATATTCTTATAGAGTAATTTTTAATAGATACTAACTTTACTATTTATATACTTAAAGTAGTCTAAGAGGCTATACTCTACTTTAAGTAAAATAAGTAGCTTTTAGATAGATAGGTTAACTTAGTTATAAAGCTTAATAATATATTTAAAATTTATTTATTTTATAGTACTTATAACTTAGAAGAGTCTAACTATATATATCACTTAGTCTATAAATTAGATACTTTTATAGGTATCCTTTTTAGTATATTAGCAGTCTAGTTAACCTATATAAGTAGGTATCATAGTTCACTCTATACTTTTTTTTCCCTATACTTTAAACCTAATAGTAGTACTTTAACCTATACCTAATCTTAATAAAGTAAATAAATAAATCTTAGTATAACTAGTTATTAACTCTTAGCTTAACTTATCCCTAGTAGAAGAGGGTAAGTAAGTAAGTAATAAAGTAGTAAAATATACTAGTGAGAGCGTTATTTATAATACTATTATTTATAAGAACATTATTTGTAATATTATAAAGGCGTTATCTATAATATAACTAGAGCTTAGTAATAGCTTAAACTTATACTTAAGGTTATAAACTTAATAGTATAACTCTTCGTATAGCTAAAAAGGTTCTTATAGCTATAGTATAAGAACTTAACTACTACTTTAAATAAGGTTTTAAGCTTATTCTTTATATCCTCTTATATATATAATAACCTTATATAATATCTTTCCCCCTTATTATACCTATATATAAACTAAATAAAGCTATTTTAAATAACTTAATCTATAAAACTAAAGTAAATAAAATTAAAAGCTCTAAGTATAATAACTTTCTTTATATTACTAAGAAGACTCTATTTAAATTTACTTAGAAGTACTTATTTAAAATAGCTAATAAGTATAATATACTAAAGTTATATAGCCTTAAGATTAATATAGAGATAGTTAAAGTTACTAATAATAATCCTAATACCTATAAATACCTTATAGACTTCTTTAAGATAGCTAAGGCGGCTTAAGGGCTTAAACGTTAGTAAGTTAGGAAGGGTAAATCTAATATTGAGAGTATAGCTAATAATAATAGGGCTCTTCTTATATTAAGACTATATAGTAGAGCGGAAGACGTTATAATAGCGTGATAGCATAAAGGCCTTAAAGCCCCTACGCTTAGTGGAGCGGCATAGATATTTAAATAGTGGAGGAGATTTTAACAGAAGACAGGCGTAGATTAAATATAGCGTGCAGATAGAAGTAGCTAGAAGAAGATAGTTAACTTAGTTTATTATAATAGTTAAAGTTAGAGGAGTGTGGAGGTAAAGAAGATATTTAAGTCTAAATTATAGTTATATAACCTAAAAGTTATTAGTAGAGGGTAAGGGGACCAGTCTAGCTTTCGCAGTTAATACTAGTTAAATTTTATAATATAAGGCTAGCAGCCTATCCTTTTTAGTATACCTTATAGTAAATAACTATTTTACTACTTCTATTTTATCTATTTACTATCTATTATATAGGAGAGTATTAAGGTTAATAAGAGACTAATAGGCTTTCTCTTACTATACTTTATTTAAAATAGAGAAGTATTAAGAAATAGTCTCTCCTTATAAAATCTAAAGGTTATTTATTAGAATTATTAACTTATAGTCCTTAGTAGTAATATTAGTTTTAATAGATATTATAAATATCTTAATATCCTTCTAATAAATAATACTACTTAAAAGCACTAAATCTATAGTTATATTATCTTTAGTTATATTAAAGTAAAAAATACTAATATTAATAATCTTAATATTATCTCTTAATATAGATTTTATACTATTTATATACAGCTTATAAATTATTTAAACTATTATCTTCTCTATACCTTAAAGTATAATAGTATTAATAGGGGCCGCTAGCCTTATATTATGAAATTTAACTAATATTAACTACAAAAGCTAGACTAGTCCCCTCGCCCTCTACTAATAACCTTTAGGTTATATAACTTTTAGACTTAGATATCTTCTTTACCTCCACGCTCCTCTATTAGACTTTAACTATTATAATAAACTAAGTTAACTATCTTCCTCTAGCTACCTCTATCTCTATACTATATTTAATCTACACCTATCTTCTATTAAAATCTCCTCTGCTATTTAGATATCTATACTATAAATAATATCTTCTACCCTACTATATAGTCTTAATATAAGAAGAGCCCTACTATTATTAACTATACTCTTAATATATTCACCCTTCCTAACTTACTAATATTCTATTTAGGCTACTTTAGCTATTTTAAAGAAGCTTATAAGATATTCATAAGTATTAAAATTATTATTAATAGCCTTAACTATATCTATATCAATCTTAAAGCTATATAACTACTATAGATTATCTTTATTAGTTATAGTTTTAAGTAGGTATAGTTAAGTGAATTTAAGAAGGGNGGTTATCTTATTAATATAAATAAGTAAGCTATAACTAGAGCCTTTAATATCCTTAACTTTAGTCTTATAGATTAAGTTATCTAGCTAAGCTTTACTTAGCTTATATATATATTTAAAGAGGGGGAAGGATATTATATAAGGTTACTATATATATAGGAGGAGGATATAAGGAATAAACTTAAGACTTTATTTAAAGTAGTAGTTAAGTTTTTATACTATAGCTATAAGAACCCTTTTAGTTATATAAAGAGTTACACTATTAAGTTTATACCCTTAAGTATAGGTTCAAGCTATTACTAAGCTCTAACTACTTAAGTTATAAATACTATTAGTATTCTATATTATAGATAATACCTTTATAATATTATAAATAATGCTCTTATAAATAATAGTATTATAAATAATACTCTTATTAATATATTTTATTACCCTACTACTTACTTACCTACCCTCTTCTACTAGGGATAAGTTAAGTTAAGAATTAATAACTAGTTATACTAAGATTTATTTATTTACTTTATTAAGATTAGGTAGGTATAGGTTAAAGTATTACTATTAGGTTTAAAGTATAGGGAATAAAAATATATAGAGTAAACTGTAATACCTACTTATATAGGTTAACTAGACTGCTAATATAATAGTATTAATAGAGGTAGATATCCTTCTATACTTTTATAGATCTAAGTATCTTAGTAATAATATCTTTACTAATAAACTATTTAATAAGTAGCTATAATAGAGAGGAGTTTTTAGTAGTATTAAAAGTAATTTAGATAAATTATCTATAACCTCTATAGTTATTAAGGTTAATTAGTATAAATTACTACTTAAAGGGGTTACTATAGATAAACTTACTACTAGTATTAAGGTAAGAGATCTAGATTTAGTTCTAATAATAAGGTTAATTAGTAGCTTTTTACCTATTTTAAGTACCTCTATAAAGAATATAATAGGGGCTTTAGCCTTCTTCTTCTGAAAACTTTTAGATAATTTAGTAGGTAATAAGGGAACTATCTCTAAAGACATAAAAGCTTATTTAAATTAATATCTAACTAACTATTTCTCTATAGCTTACTTATATAAGTAGGTAGTAATACTCTTAAGGATTACTTAAATTAATAGAATATTAATATCCTATCTAACTAAATATAGTAGAAATATAGTTAAAGAGGTTATTATTAAATAATTTACTTCTAATATTTTAGGTAGCTTAACTTAGTTACTAATTAATTAAATTAGTTAATAATCCTTAATAAGGATCTTAAGGATATTAAGATATATAGTATATAAGTTAATAAACTAGTTAATATACTATATATCTATATTTATTAGTGATATAGAGTAGGAAATAAAAGAAGGGGGTTAGTATATAAATAAGGATAGTTTAATTTAGGAAAGTTTAGAAAATATATAAGTTATATAGGTAGAGTAGTAAAGTTTATTTAGTCTAAGTAGAGTAAGTAATTATAAGTTAATTAATTATAAATAATAACACTAAGTATAATTATAGTAAATACTTATAGCTTTATATTAATAAGTTTTATTAAGAATAGTTTTAGATTTATTAAATTAGTATTTAGAACTATTATAAGATAAATTAACTAGTTTATAGAAGTGAAATTAGAGGTATATATAAAGATATTTAGGGGCTATAGGCTACAATTAGGTTAAACTAATAGAAGAAGCACCTAAAAAGTAGGTATAATATTACTATACTACTTTTACTTACTTCTTCTAAATTCCTTCTTTTTTAGTCTTTAGTAAATACTCACTAATTCCTTACTATAGAGAGTTCTATACCCTAAACCTATAGACCTTCCTATTTATTTAGCTTCTACTAACTAAGCTATCCCTAAGCCCTCTAGCTAAATATCTAATCCCTTATAATTATCCCCCTTCTAAATATAATAATCCCTACTATATATCTAAATATTATAACTAGCCTCCTATTAAAATCCTTCCTCTTATCTAAGTAATATTTACTAAACCTAATACTATTATCTTTATTATCTAATAAGGTACTTACTTACTATATATTCACTAAAAAATAATAGAGCTTTTAGAATTATAGCTATAATAGCTAAACTATAGTTCTATTTATTAAAGTTCTTCTTTTTTTAAGCCCTTTTATACTCTCTATTTAGAGATACTCTAAAAAAATCTTATTATTTCTTTAAAGAAGAGTAACTATTCTTAAGTTATAAGTTTTATCTCTAATATCTTACCCTTTATTTAATAAGCCTTTTCTTATATAATATCCTTATAATAACTTTATTTTTTATCTTATTATCCTCCTTCTTAATAAGCTTATTATAAAGCTATTAAATAGATTATATAGTACTTATTACTATTAATTTACTACTCCTACCTCTTTATATATAGTACCTATTATAGTAAATAATTAATATCTCTTATTATCTAAAGTTATAGCTATCTCTATAATTATTTAATTAAACCTCTTAGCTATCTATAAAGTAATAGTTTTTTTTTACCTCTAAAGTTAGTTTCTTTTCTTCTTTAATATATTATATCTATCTATAATAACTTTTATATTTTTATANGTTTCTTTTCTTCTTTAATATATTATATCTATCTATAATAACTTTTATATTTTTATAAATCTTTTCTTAAGTTTTTATAATATATTTACTAAACCTTCCCTTATTATATAATATTTTTATAACTAATATTATAAATATTAAAAGTTTAATTTACTAACTCCTTAAAAAGTATAGCCTTAATAAAAAAGAGTTTAGTAATAATAACTATTAATATAACTAAGTAGATAGTAATAAGTTTTATATTAGTTATATACTATAGCTCCCTAAGAACACTTAAATTATCTATACCTACTAGAAGGATAGTAACTATATATATAAGTTATATTATCTTTATAGTATTAAGTATTATAAAGTAAGTTTAGTAATTATTTTAAAAAAAGTATAAATTAACTCTTCTCTCTTTTAGATCTTAGCTTATCTTATTAATATTATTTATTTCTATTAGAACTAAATTAAGTATTATACCTATATTATTACTACTAAATAGTATTATTAGTATAAAATCTTTTATATCTTTATAACTATAGAGTAAAGTATTAAGCTTCTCTAATATCTCTATAAATAATTAGTAAACCTTATTAGTCTTAAACTTAGTTCTAAAAACTATAATAACTAGCTACTTACTATAAATATAAAGGAGACTACTACTTTATATACCTAAGTATACCTATAAATTACACTTAATATAAGTTTCACTTTATAATTAATTTTTTCTTTTTACTTATCTAATATATTATTTATAAGTAGTTTACTAAGCTAAGAATAAAATATTAGTTAAGGAGATTACACTATAGATTAATAATATTCTTCTAGTCTACTTATATAATAAAACTTATATCTTTAACTAAGTTAAATTCCTTAACTACCTCAGTAAAATCCTAATAATATATCTTTTAAAAAGTAATAATTATATATCTAAGCTTCCTATATAAGATCCCTCAAAAGTCTAGAGTTATTATATACTTTATAATACTTATTATTATACTCCTATATCTATTTATAAAATTATTAGTAATAATCCTATACTTTAGCCTAACGCTTATNTTATAAGTAAGTTAATAAGGATTTAGTAATAGCTTATTAATATTAAGTTAATAATAAGGATATAGATATATCTTTTAAAAATAGTAATAATAACTTTAATAGTACCTCTAAAAGTAGAGGTTAAAGTAGTAATAGTAGTACTACTAATAAAAACTTAGAAAATAAGAGTAATAGTGAGGGTAGTAAAAAAAATAGTAATAATAATAATAATAGTAATAATAATAGCAATAATAATAATAATAATAGTAATAGTAATAATAATAGTAATAGTAATAATAATAGTGATAAATAGTAGTAATACTAATTAAAGTTTAATAAAAGTGTAATAAGTTTTCTATAGGAGTATAAAGTTAGATATCTATTATTTCTAATTACTTTCACTAAGAGGTTTAAAAAGCTTCTCTAGTATTTTAAACTATTCTATAGTTAATTAACTTTTCTTATTATACTATACTACTTATTATCCTACTTATAATATAACTTATACTACTACTTCTTAAATCTAATAAAAATTTAATTAGTATTCACTAAGTATTCTTTAAACTTCTAAGTATTATACTCTACTAGCTAGCCTTTCTATTTAACTAAATATAAAAAGCCTATTAGTATATCCCTTTATAATATAATATCCTTAACTTCTTATTCTTTAAAATCTTCTTTTAAATCTAAAAACTATCTTTTAATAAACTTTTAGCTATATTATAGCTTTAATAGGATTACTAAGAAGATATTATATACCCTATTATACTTTTCTAAAAACTATACTTTATAAGTATTAAAACCTATAACTTCTATAACTAGTATAGAGATAAATTATAGAATAAGTTTTTACTAACCTTTTATAAAGTAGAAGTTCTTTATTAAGAGTCCTATAATATCCCTAGCTTTATATATTTACACCTTCCTTTTAGTATTTATATTTTTAGCTTATACTTCTATTATATATCGCTAATTCTTAGCTATTATTTAATAAACTTCTATTAGTTTCTTAAGTTTTTTATTAACCTCTTAGGTTCTAATTTTAATATTTAGTAAATAGTAATTAATTATTTAAAAATAATAACCTATAAAAGCCTTAAATAGTAATATATTAATAATAGTATATTTATTATTATTATATAAGAATTTAGCTTTAATTAGCTATATTACTTACTAATTATATAAGCCTTTACTAAACTTTAAGAAGTATATAATTAAAGTTTAATATATTCTCTTAGTTTAGCTATCTATCTATAGATACTATATAATAGAGATATACCCTTTTATATCTTAAGCTTTAATCTAATCTTATTAAAACTAATTAGTAATTAATTTATCTTAATTACTAATAATAGCTTTAAGTATATTATACTAATATTTAATCTCTTAATATAAGATCCTCACTAAGCTTATAATATTTAGTCACTTAGTTATTACTAGAAATTAAACTACTTTAGTTATTCAGTATATAACTACTAGAATTATATTATATATAATTCTATTATCTTAGTAACTCTCTAGTAAACTAATTAGGAAATCTAAAGAAATCTATTAGAATAAATATATTAGTAGTTCTAATATTTATAGTAGCTTATATAGCTTATATTATAATATATATACCTCTTAGTAGTATAAGTACTTAGTAATATATTACTATATATCCTCTATTAAGTATAGCTAGTAAAACTTTTGTAAAATTAGTTTTACTATTTTATTCACCTCTATATACCTTAATCTAAATATATTATAGTAATTTTTTAAGATTTTATAATAAAAAGATCTCTCTTCTAAGATAATTAGTCTTCTTCTAAATTAAAAGATATTATTCTTATTAAGTTAATACCTTTAGTATTCTTTAGTATTTTAGTAAACCTTAGCTATAAATTCTCTATAAAAGTAGTCTTTAGCTTATAATCCTCTAACTATCTATTTAAAATTCATACCTAGTTATAATATATATACTATTTTATCCTAAATAAGTTCCTTTATTATAGTATATAAAATATACTACTTTAGTATAGTAATCCTAGCTCCCCCTAAGTCCTCTAGTATATCACTATCCTCTTATAAAGTAGTTAGTATAATACCTATATATAATTTTAAGTAAGTAATAGTATTAATATATATATTTTAATATAGTAACTTATTAATACCCTTTATAAAGTAGTATTAACTTAAGGGTAAAGATCCCTTAACCTTAAAACTAACTTTTAAATAAAATTCTTATATATTTCACTAAATAGCTTAAATATAAGTTCTTATAGTAACTATAATCCTTTTAAACTTAATAATATATTAGTAATTTATTACTAAAAACTAGCTAATAAGCCTAAGCTTCTTTCTAAAAGTAAGAAGTATATTATCCACTTTAAAGTCCTCTACTATATAGCTAAAGTGTTATAATAGCTTATTTATTAGGTTAGTAACCTCTAACTAATATTAGATTTTAAAATTAAATATAGATAGATAATAAACCTATTAAACAAACTTTTTATAAATATCCTATATAAGTATAGTAAATACTCCTTTTAATACTATATAATTAGTAAGTACTAAAAATTTCTTAAGAAGTTTTTATAAATACTATATTTAGTAATTTAAGCTTTCTATAATTATAAAAAGTTCTTATTACCTTATAACTTAGTATCTTTTTATATCTAAAAGCTTTTTTAACTAAAAAGCTACTAAGTACTAAATAATATTATATTTCTATAAAAATATATTAGATACTACTTAAATAGATATATTAATCTTAATCTTAGTTTCTAGTACTAAGTTATAATATCTTAGTATTAAAACTTTAGTAAATACTCTCTAAAATATCTTAAATATAGCTTATATTTCCCCTATCTAAATAAAAACTCCTAACTTTATACTATTTTAGTTTCCCTTAAGTGTACTATTTATAAAAGCTATAATATAGAAATATCTTATAATAAATTTATAGTAGAAATTATAAAAGCTAAAAAAAACTTAGATATTATAAAAAATTTTTAGTACTAACTATTTAGTAATTACTTAAACTTAGTCTAAATCTATTTTAATACTATCTTAAATAATATAAAACTTAAGGAAATTAACTTCTATTTAATAGAAATTATACTTCTTTAATTTTATAAAAAACTTAGTAGCTTTTAAATAATATAAAACTAAATATAAATCTTTTATATATTAATCCTTAATATCTAAATAGATTAAGATATTANTATTTAGATATATAATATAATAGATATCTAAAAAGTTAGTAAGTATTTAGTAAATATATACCTAAAAAGTTACTAAAGTATTAATAAACCTAAATAGTATTACTATATACTTAAAATACTTATATTAAGTCCTAAATATAGTCTTCTATCTATCTATTTTATTAATTATAATTCTATAATAAGCTTTACTTAAATTAATTTTTAAAATAAACTTTATATTAATAAGCCTATTTAAAAACTTATTAATTAGTAATAAAAAGTATTAGTTCTTTACTATAATTTTATTTAGTTTTCTATAATTTATATATAGCTATAAACTACTATCCTTTTTAAGTATAAATAGGACTAATACTCCTATAAAACTAATTAAATAGTAGATATATCTAGCTACTTCTATTTCCTAAATATACTTAGTAAAGGTTTATAGTTACTCTACTAATATAAAGTATATTAATTTATATAGAGGTTTTTTATTAAACTTAAACTTAATATAATATACTACTCCTTTTAATTTAGGGATTTTCTTTATATTCTCCTTATTAAAAATATCTATAAAGATTTAAAGTTTCTTAAGGATCTTCTTTTTATACTTATTCCTTAATAAAGATTTACTTAAGGTATTAATATCTTTCTTATCTAAAGCTAAAGCTCCTATTAAGTATATTATATAAATCTTCTAGCTATTCTTAATAATTTCTTATACTATTACTTCTAATTTAATAAGTAAAATATAGTTATATAACTAAATATAAATATAGGTATCTATATAGATATCTTCTCTACCTATTAAGTTATTAAATAAAAAGATATCTCTTACCCTTTTAAGGTATAAACTAGCTATAAACGCTTAGTAAATCTTTTATAAGTAGCTTTAGCTATTAATTAAAAAGAATATAAGCTAATAAACCTTATTAGTAGGTATAAATCTCCTTTAGAAGTCTACTAGCTCTAAAGTTATAATACTAATAACTTCTTTTAATAAGAGTTTCTTAATAAAATCTTCTTATATAAAATTAACTATAGTATAAATATCTATATTAACTACTAACTTAAGTTTATTATATATTTAGAGTATAATTACTTAACTTTTAATAGTCTAACCTATAGAGACTAAAGTAATTTCTAATATAATACCCCTTAAAGTTACCTCTATACCTACTTATTTCCTAAGTCTTTTATATTAATTATATAAGAAGCTATAATAATATTAATCCTACCTCTTCTTAGGTTTAAGTTCTAGTTACTACCTATAAGCTATATATAAAGTTTAATATAATTAGGGGAAATATATCTATATTTCTTATAATTATAGTACTAAGTTCCCTAGAGGTTAAATAGCTTACTATTAAAACTAAGTATTATATAAAAGTTTACTAAATAGTTATTCTAAGATAAGGTTTCTAGATAATACTCCCTTAGATCTACTAATTAAAGGGGTTATAAACTACTCTTATAAAAGTAATCTAAAAAGCTTAAGTATAGTTATTTATATAACTTAGAATAGCTAGTAAACCTTCCTATATACCTCCCTTCTATAATCTCTTATAATCTCTATATATATAAGGTAATTATATATATATTAGTATAATTAATATCTTATTTAAAAAGTTTATCCTTTAAGGTCCTAATAAAGCCCTAAAAGAATATATAAACCTTTATATTACCTATATTTAGCTTACTAAAAACTTAGTTAATAAACTCCTAATAAGCTTAATATATAATAAGTTTCTTATTATTTTTCTAATAATACTATCTTAAGGTATTATTATAGTTCTATTCTTAAAGTTTAAGTACTATATACTACCTTCTTATAAAGATCCTAAAGTTATTCTATATAAAGTTAACTTATTTCCCTAATATATCTATAAGTATTTACTAATAAGTTTACTATTCTATTTATAAAGTATACTATATTATATTTAAAGCTTACTAAATATACTAATTATTAGAGTAGCTAAAGTAATACCTATAAACCTCCTCTACTATAATAAACTAATCTTCTCTTTCTATACTAATAAATTCACTAGTAAAGTAAGCTATATTATAGTTTAAGGATTTCTTATAAACCTTATGTAATTATTTAGTAAGTACTTAGTTACTTAATATAGTAGTAATTAGCTTATTCTAGTTAGCTATTATAGTTATAATCTATTATATTAGTACTTAATTAGTTACTTTATCTAGCCCTCTAACTTAAGCTAACCTATTAACTATAGCTATAGATATCTAGCTTTATAACCTATCTAATCTATAAGGAGGGGTCTTATATTCCCTATTCTCCTATATATACTTACTACCTAATTAGTAAGTATTTAGTATAAGTAGTTTACCCTCTTTAAAGCCTCTAGCCTTATTTAAAGTATAACTTCTCACCTCCCCTTATTAATTTATATTATCCTCTAATTATTTACTAAAGTTATTTTCCCTATATAGGCTTATATAGGCTATTTCGCTTAGTATTTAGTAAATACTAAGTATAACTTCTTTAACTTAATTAGTAAGTATTACTTAAATATATAATACTATTATTATTATTAACCTTCCTAAAATAGAGTAAAAGTAAAAGAATTATAAAGGTATTTAGGAGCTATAAACTATAATTAAGTTAAATTAATAGAAGAAGTACCTAAAAAGTAAGTATAGTATTATTATATTACTTTTATTTACTTCTTCTAAGTTCCTTCTTTTTTAGTCTTTAGTAAGTACTCACTAAGTCCTTACTATAGAGGGTTCTATACCTTAAACCTATAAACCTTCCTATCTATTTAGCCTCTACTAGCTAAGCTATCCTTAGGCCCTCCAGCTAGGTATCTAGTCCCTTATAGTATAGCTTAATAAGGATATATAGCTAAGTTAACTTATTATTATTAGAGAGAGGGGATTAGAATTAGGATTAATAGATTACTTAAACTATATAGAGTATAGTAATTAAAATTATTAATAGAAAAGAGGATTTTAATAAATAAAATATAGTAGTATAAGTTATACTACTACTAACATATATAGTTATAGCTATATAAGTAGATTAAGCGAAGTGCCTAAGGTAGGGGTACTATTAGTATTATATAGAAGTCTATATTGCTAAGGTATATATAGTAGCCTGTCTAAATACTATGTAGCCCTATAGGGCCTGTCTAAACCCTGCAGATTACGCCTATTACTACTATATAATTAAGAAAGTTAATAATAAGCTAATAAATCTAAGATCTATTAGGGAAGATAGTAGTATTAATAAGCTTAAGTTTCTAAAATACTATATTTAGGTTTATAAAGTATTTAAAGATATATAAATATACCTCTAGAAGTTTAACTATATAGTTATTATTATATATTATTTTAAGCCTTTTAGTAGAGATATTATTAAGAAAAGGTTAGTAAATATTTAGAATAAAGTTATAGAGGATTCTTATTATAACCTTTATAAACTAAATAATTAAATTTATTACTCCTTAAAATAAAGTATATATTCTAAATAGCTCTAAAAGTATAGTAAATATAATTAGATCTTAATTTAATAAACTAAATAAAGTTTAGTTATATCTAAGAAATTAATTTAAAAACCTTTATAATTTTATAATTAATAAAATCTTTAAACAATTTGTTAATACCTAGAGGAATAAAAATATCCTTAATACTAATTTTATTAAGTTATATATAAAAGTTAATTAGCTTTATATTATTATCTTTTTTAGTAATAAGGAATTAAAAGTTTCTATATAATTTATAGGATTTTTTAAAAACTCCCTATATAACTTAAGATCTAAGGATATTAATAACTTTATTTTATAAAGTTTTTAGAATAAGAATTTCCTTCTCTTATTAAGTATTATATAGAATAATCTTAATCTTCTAGAATAAAGTTATATAAAGGTTAATATATCTATATTCTATAAAATCCTATATTAATACCTCTTCTTAATTTATAAAAATATATTTAAGTATTTTAATCTCTCTTAGTAAAAAGTATATTATGTGATAGCAGGCTTTATAAGTGATAGCTATTACGTAATAGTGCTAACCTAGATTAATTAATATTAAGTTATAGAAGGAAAAAGTTAGAAGTGGGGGTATAAGTGTGTGAGGGCTTTATAGGCACGCCTAGTACGCTCACTATAAGTTATATACCTAGGTATATAATACGCTCTAAGGTAAGTATAGTACTAGTGCTATAATAATACCCCNATCCCCCCCCCCCCCCCTCCCCCTTCTATATAGGTTTCTATTTATAGAAACTACCTATTATATATATAAAAGCAAAAATCCTCTACTTATAAGCTTCTTTTCCCTATAATAAAATTAAAGATTAATTTAGTTTTATAAGAGATTAAATATTCTATATATAGCTAAAGTTAAAGTTAAGATTAAAAGCTTTATAATTTATATATATTAAATACTATTATTACTATTATCTTTTAGTATATAATAGGCTTCTATAGCTATATTATTATTATCTTATATAGGGGACTTTATATCTATAATAGTAGTATCTAACTATAACTATAGGTTTCTTAATAAGTTTTTAATAATAAAGTATATATTATAAAAAGCTTATATTATTACTAAAGTATACTTAAAAGCTTCTATATTATACTATTTAAGGTCTTTATTATAGTTTAACTAGTTAATATAATACTATAATTTCTATTAATAAATCTATAATTATATAACTTTATTAACTTTAAATTTAGAGCTATTAATATGTTAGCAGTCTAGTTAACCTATATAAATAGGTATCGCAGTTCACTCTATATATTTTTTTCCCTATACTTTAAACCTAATAGTAGCACTTTAACCTATACCTAATCTTAATAAAGTAAATAAATAAATCTTAGTATAACTAGTTATTAACTCTTAGCTTAACTTATCCTTAATAGAAGAGGGTAGGTAGGTAGGTAGTAGGGTAGCAAAATATACTAGCGAGAGCGTCGTTTATAACGTTATTATTTATAAGAATATCATTTATAACATAGAACGCTAATAGTATTTATAGCTTAAGTAGCTAGAGCTTAGTAATAGCTTAAACCTATACTTAAAAGCGTAAACTTAATAGTATAACTCTTTATATAGCTAAAAGGGTTCTTATAGCTATAGTATAAGAACTTAACTATTTAAACGAGGCCTTAAGCCTATTCCTTATATCCTCCTCTTATATATATAGTAACCTTATATAATATCCTTCCCCCTCTTTAAATATATATATAAGTTAAGTAAAATTAAACTAGATGACCTAATCTATAAGATTAAAGTTAAGGATATTAAGGGCTTTAGTTATAGCCTATTTATTTATACTAATAAGATAACCCTTTTTAAATTCACTTAGCTATACCTATTTAAAACTATAACTAATAAAGACGATCTATAGTAGTTATATAGCTTTAAAATTAATATAGATATAGTTAAGGCTACTAATAATAATCCTAATACCTATAAATATCTCATAAACTTCTTCAAGATAGCTAAGGTAGCCTAAGTAGTTAATAAGTTAGAAAGGGTAAATCTAATATTAAGAGTATAGCTAATAGCAGCAGGGCTCTATATTAAGACTGCATAGTAGGGTGGAAGATATTATTTACAGCGCAGACATCTAAACAGTAGAGGAGAGGAGATAGAGGCAGCTAGAGGAAGACGGTTGACTTAGCTCGTTGTAATAGTTGAAGTCTGACGGAGGAGCGTGGAGGCGAAGCTTTAGGAAGGTAAGATGTCTAAGTAGTCATATAACCTAAAGGTCGTTAGTAGAGGGCGAGGGGACCAGTCTAGCTTTCGCAGTCAATACCAGTCAAATTTCACAATATAAGGCCAGCAGCCTTTAGAGCTATTAATATAATTAATAGGGGGTAGTAGTATAATATCCTATCTTAGTAATAAGTTATTACTAACTTTTTATAACTAGCTTAAGTTAAAAATATTATATACTTAGTAGTTAGATAGTAAATTTATAACTTAAGTACTTTTAAGATTTACTATTTTAATTTTATATAGTCTATTTTAAAGTATTAATAACTTTAATTATATTAGAGAGTATTAATCCTTTATTAATACTTAAACTAAATTATTAATAATAAGGTTATCTAAGTAGTAGTTTTAGTTTACTATATATATATATTAATACTAAGTAATAGTTATCTAACTTAAAGTAATATACTAAGTATTATATATTTAGCTAATTATAACTTAGGTATCCTTATAGTTTAGTTTATTATAAGTATTATTAAATTTTATTATATATTTATCTTAATTATAGCTTATTTTTAGTTTATAGCTTTATTTAACCTTAAATAGTAGTAAATTTATAACTTTATTAAATAGGTAAGTTTATATAAAGTTAGTTATAAGTAATAAATTATTTTAGTTATCTATATATTTATTAACTAGAACCTATAAATATTACTAAAAGTATTAATTTATAACCTCTATTTATCTATCTATTTATAAGTAACTTATTATAGAGAGGTTAATTTATATATTAATAATTTTATAAAGTTTATTCTAAAAACCTAAAATAAATTAGACTCTATAGTTTAATATAATCTTATTAGGGAAACTAAAGTATAGGAAAATATAATAGAAAAATATTTAAGTTATATCCTTTATAATAACTATCTTATAGTAAGGAACTAAAACTAAATACTTAGAAAGGTAGTAAATTATAACTTAGATAGTATTAAAACTATAATAATTTTTTAGTAGAACTATAAAGTTTATTATAATAAACTACTAAGGCTATATAGGGATTAATAGTAATCCTAGCTTTCTTAAGGTTATATTTTATAGTTTTTAAACTTTATAGTAAGTATAATAGTTATAAATATATTACTTAATATTTTTAATTAAACCTTACTAATAGTATTAGTTTTTAATAATCTTAGTAGTCTTATTCTATTTTAGGTATACTAAAGGTTATTATTTATAAACTTCTTATATAATATATATATAGAGGTTTTCCTCTATTAATATTACTATATAGTTATTTATTAGTAATAGCTTTTTTCCTTCTTTAACTATTTAATACTTTAAGTTTTTATTAACTAAAGTATAGTATACTTTAAGGGATAATATCTCTAAGTCCCTATTTAGTTATAAGATATATTTAATTAATAACTAACTTTATAGTTTATTTATAAGCTTAAAGGTACTAATTATAAGTTCTAAAATAGTAGATATAGTAGTTAGTATTTAGTATAGTTCTTCTAAGACCTCTAAAGATAATATAGAGAACTTTAATATAACTTAAGTCTTATTAATATCCTTAATATCTTTTTAGGTATATAAGTCCTCTACTTTATATAATAATATATTTACTAATATATTTTCTTAACTTAGTTAATATTATATTATAAAATTATAGTTAAATAGTAAGCTTATTTATTAGACTTATCTTATACTTAGGAGCTATTTAGTTATAAAAAATAAAAAAACTTAGTAGTTTATAATTATATTAAAATATTATAATATAGATATTAGTTCTATATATTATTCTTCTAAAACTAAGATAATTATAAATATCTTATAGTTATAAATTAGGTAGTTTATTTCTATAAAGTTTATAATCTTAGAGAAAAAAGTTATAAAGTACTAAAGGTTATTATTAAGCTACTACTATAGTAAAGTATTAATATAAATAGAAATAGAGGTATCTATTTCTATATATATAAGTAGGTTTAAGTTCTAATACTATAAAATAAGAGCTAAAGATAGGGTAGTTTTTAAACTCTTAAAACCTTTTTATAGTTATTAGTTTATTTATATTTAATACTTTTAACTATAAATTAGTTTAGTAGTTAAGCTATTTTACTATAATCCTTAATAAAATATTTATAGAAATTATAAAACTTAAAGAATAATTATATATCCTTAATATTCTTAAGTAGTTACTATATTTTTATAACTTCTACTTTTTCTAAGTTAAACTATAACTCTTCTATAAATATAATAAATCTTAGGTATTTCGTTTAAGTAATACTAAACTTATACTTCTTAATATTAATTTATAATCCTACTTTATATAACTAATCTAATACCTTAGTAATATATTTATAATACTCTATTAAGTTATCTAAGTAAATTAAGATATT
>NW_025544711.1:964364-965219 GCF_011800055.1 Colletotrichum gloeosporioides | reverse complement strand
TATATAAAAGTTATTAAAGTATTCTATTAGAATTTTATTTATATATTATTAATATATTAAAAGGCTATTATAAAGCTTAAAAGGTAGTACTAAATATTTATATATACTAAGTTAGGTTTTAAATATTATAAGGTCTTTATAGTTTTTAGTAATATAGATCTTATAAAAAGTTTATTTAATATTAAATTTAGTATACATTTTAGTTTTATATAGGTATATAAATATATTTTCTATTAGTAGTAGTAAGTATTAATCTTTCTTAGTTTTAATATTTAGTTAGTAATAATTAATATAAAACTATAAGCTATTATTATATTTATAAATAAATAAGGTAGGTAAAACTTAAGAGGTATTATTTATAGTAATAAATCCCTTATTTAGATTATTTTTTAGGTACTCTTAAGTTACTTCTAGTTCTTTTAATAATTATTTATAAAGTAGTAAATACTATAACGTATTCTAGCTACTTTCTATAAGCTTAATTTTATAGTTATATAGCTAGTATAATATTAGTTTATTACTAATAGTTTTACTAAAGATATCTATTTATAGTTATAGTTTTAGTAGTAATTTTTCTCTAATTAGGTATTAAGTTTCCTCTATATTATTATATAATAGGTCTTCTATAATATATTTCTTAGCCTTCTTATTATTAATTAGTTTATTAAGTTTATATAGTAATATAATATTAACTTATATAGCTTTATACCTTATTTAGTATTTAAAAAATAATATATTAATAATTAGATTTAGTACTAGTTTTATAAGTATAGCTTCAAATAGTATTAGATCTTATAGTTATAATAAATATCTTTCCTTATATTAAATAGTTTTATTTTATAAAATATATTCTAT
>NW_025544711.1:964002-964303 GCF_011800055.1 Colletotrichum gloeosporioides | reverse complement strand
AATATTTTAATTAACTAAGATACTATTTTCTTATTATAAATTATAGTATTTACTTTAAAAACCTTCTAATAGTACTCTATATTAAGCTAATATTCTAAATCTATTTTATTAAGTATAAGTAGATCCTCTACCTACTAAATAATAATTAATAGAAAATCCCTAAGTAGGGGTATATTTTCTAACTAGTTAAAGTATTAGTAGTATATATTTAGGGATATATTATAATACTTAAACTACTTATAACTAAATATTAAGTTATATTATCTAATATTAAGTTATAAAAAAGGTATTTTTAAAAATA
>NW_025544711.1:951165-963891 GCF_011800055.1 Colletotrichum gloeosporioides | reverse complement strand
TTAGTAAAAATCCCTTAGTAGTATTTATAAGTATAAATATATAAATCTATAACTATTTATTTTAGTATTAAGTAATATATATATAAGAATACTATATCTATTATATACTATAATAAGTTCTATTTTAAAGAGCTATTTACTTATTAAGTATTATAAATTAAAAGATAAAAATATAAGGTATATATCTTATATATTATTATTCTCCCCTAGTTAGGAGTTTATTTTAATTAAAGGCTTTAGTTTTCTAAGCTATTATAATAGCCCTTAGTGGGTTCCTTAAGCTTTATAATGTTTATAGTAGCCTTCTTTATAAAGTACTCCTTAAACTAATATCCTAGCTTACTATAACTATAATAAGTACTAAAGACCTTTAAGGTCTTATATAGCTTAATATCTATATAGTTTCTAGCCTTATCAGTATTAGTATATATTCTATTAGTACTAAAACTAAAACTAAAACTAATAGTAGTAATAAGGCGTAATTTAATATTAGAAGTAGTATAAATAGTACTAAAGTAGTCTTTATTCTTCTTATAATTAGTATTTATAATATTAGTAACCTTAATAATATAATCTAAGTATTAATAGAAGTTATATTACTCCTTAGTAAGGTATTAGTTAATAACTATATTTTAGATTTATAGTAGTAACTTATTATAAAATATATAGTACTAATAGTCCTTATAAACCTTAGCTTTATAAACCTTCTAAATAAAAAGGTTATATTATACTTAAATATTACTATATAAAATAGTAATCTTATTAAAGTTATAGTAAGTATCTTTAATATATATAGCGCTAATATAGTTATTTTTTAACTACTTAATTAGAACTTTAGTAGTTTAGATTTTATTAATATAAGTAAGTAGTAGTAATACTAAATTAGTAGTATTACTATTAATATAAGAGGTAATATAGTTTAGTTACTTATTATTAGGATAGTTATTTATAGCCTTAAGGTATATTTTAATATAGTATAGCTAAAAGTTAAACTTAGAGTTCTTATTATTATAACTATTTTAAATATTAATAAAGATAGGAACTTTAGTAAGTTTAAGTAAAGTTAAAGAAGAAGTCTTATTAAATATAATAGAGATAGGTATTCCCTTATAGAAGTAGTAATTATTATCTTTAATTAACTAAAAGTAATAAATTAAAGTAATAATTATAGTATTAGTTATATTTCTAGGGGGTATTAGTATATTAAAGTAATTAAATAGGTATTTAAGTAAATAAGATTATCTATATTTAAAGGAAATATTAAAGTATATAATAAGCTCTATAAATAGCTACTTATTAAACTCTTTAAGTTCTATTACTTAAGTCTAGAAATTAGTTTTCTTAATAATAAGGATATTAACTTAATACTAAAGATAGTTATTCTAAGTTTTAAGGGTAGTAATTTTATATTAGTTTCTAATATTAAATAGGTTTATAAATATCTAAGTAATATATTTAGCTTTTAGTATAGTTATCTTACTATTTAGAGCTTTATTTATAAACTATAAAACTTTAATCTTAGATTATAAAGATACTTCCTTAATAGTACCTTTATAGAAAGTATCTATTATAAACTTATTAAAAATATCCCTATAGGACTTAAGCTAAGCTATATATTAATAAAAAACCTTAATATTATTAGCTATATAGATAAAGTTAGTATAAAGTATTTAAACCTCTTAGTTTTAAATAGTATATTACTTAACCTAACTAGTAACTTAAATAAAGAGATTCTTAAGGTTATTTTTATATACCTTCTTAAATATTTATTAGTCCTATAAGTATTTATTATTATTACTAAAAAGGTTAATATCCTTAATAATAAAGTTACTACTATTAAACTACTTATATATAATTTTTATATAATATATATAGTTAATAGTAGTAATTTTAAGTAGGAGGTCTTTAATAAGTTATATATAAATAAGATATTTAAAATCTATAGTAGTAATCTCTAGTATAAGGTCCTAAATACCCTTAAGTATCTTATATATATAGTATTAATACTTTTTTAGTTACTTTAAAGGCTTAAGTACTTCCTATATATTTAAGATAAAGTATAAGCTACCTATAGTACTATAGCTATAGTAGTACTTAGTAGAGCTATCTTTATTTTTCTTAGTTTTATATACTATTTCTAATTAATATAGGGGGGTATATAATTAATTAGATTAATAAGTATATAATAAAATAAGGTATATTATTAACTATACTTATAGTATTTCTTAGTTAGGTTACTTATAACTATATATATAAGGTTTATATAATAGGGTTTTTCACTATAGATTAATAATTAGTATTTCTAGGGAAAGTTAATATTATGCTTTTATCGCTAGAGATAGATTAATTAATAGTTAAACTTAATATATTATAATAGTAAGCTTTATAAGTAATAGCTATTATATAATAATACTAACCTAGATTAATTAATATTAAGTTATAAAAGGAAAAAGTTAGAAGTAGGGGTATAGGTATGTGAGGGCTCTATAGGCGCGCCTAGCGCGCTCACTATAGGTTATATGCCTAGGTATATAACGCGCTCTAAGGCAGGCATAGCGCTAACGCTATAATAATTAGCAGTCTAGTTAACTTATATAAATAAGTATTATAGTTCACTCTATATATTTTTTTCCCTATACTTTAAACTTAATAATAGTACTTTGACTTATACTTAATCTTAATAAAGTAAATAAATAAATCTTAGTATAACTAGTTATTAACTCTTAGTTTAACTTATCCCTAGCTATATAGAAGAGGGTAAGTAGGTAGGTAATAAGGTAATAAAATATACTAATAAGAGTATTATTTATAATATTATAAAGGTGTTATTTATAATATAGAATACTAATAGTATTTATAGTAACTAAAGCTTAGTAATAGCTTAAACTTATATTTAAAGGTATAAACTTAATAATATAACTCTTTATATAGCTAAAAGGGTTTTTATAGCTATAGTATAAAAACTTAACTACTACTTTAAATAAAGCCTTAGGTTTATTCCTTATATCCTCCTCTTATATATATAGTAACTATAATATCCTTCCCCCTCTTTAAATATATATATATAAGCTAAGTAAAGCTAAATTAAATAACTTAATTTATAAGACTAAAGTTAAGGATATTAAGGGCTCTAACTATAACTTACTTATTTATACTAATAAGATAACCCTTCTTAAATTCACTTAACTATACCTACTTAAAGCTATAATTAATAATAATAATCTATAGTAGTTATATAGCCTTAAGATTAATATAGATATAGTTAAAGCTATTAATAATAATCCTAATACCTATAAATATCTTATAAGTTTCCTTAAAATAACTAAGGTAGCCTAAGTAGTTAGTAAGTTAGAAAGGGCGAACATATTAAGAGTATAGTTAATAGTAATAGAGCTCTTTATTAAGACTATATAGTAGGGCAGAAGATATTATCTAAATAGTGTAATAATATAGAGGCCTTAAGGCCCTTATACTTAATAGAGCTTATAGTATAAATATCTAAATAGTAGAGGAGACTTAGAAGATAGGTATAAATTAAATATAGTGTGAGAAATAGAGGAGACTAATAGAGATAGAAGTAGCTAGAGGAAGATACTTAACTTAACTTATTATAATAGTTAAAGTCTAATAGAGGAGCGTAGAAGTAAAGAAAATTTCTAAGTAGTTATATAACCTAAAGGTTATTAGTAGAGGGTGAGGGGACTAGTTTAGCTTTTGCAGTTAATACTAGTTAAATTTCATAATATAACGCTAGTAGCCCTTAGTAAAAAGTATTATTAAATAATTTTAAACTTTAGAAACCTCTTTAAAATAAGATAAACCCTTTAATTAAATTATGTAAATTATAGATATATATTACTAGTTAAAAGGGAGTTAGAAAGTTAATAATAGTTTTCTACTTCTTAAGTTAAGATCTTCTTTTAATCTTTTTAACTATTAGGAATAAATCTATTTAAAAATAAATTATTAACTAAATTAACTTTCTTATTTTTATATTTATATATTATATTGATATAAATAAAGCTTTAATTAGGCTTAAGATCCCTTTAAATTAACTTAAAGAATATTTAATCTTTTAAGATATTAAGAAGATATTATTAAATTTTAATATTTCTTAAAAAGTAAACTTAAATAGTTCCTATAATTAGAGTAACTACTATTTTAATAATAATTCTTAAGATATTAAATATAGCTAAAAAAATTAGATTAAAATAGAGTATTAATTACTTTTAGAAATAGTTTCTTCTTAATTAAGAAAGTTAGTTTTCTTTTTTTCTTCTGTAAAGAGGTACTCTTTATTAGCTTTTTATAGTTTTAAAAATATTATAGATATCTTTTATATAGTTTTCTTATTTAGAGAAATATTACTAAATTTAATATAAAGAATTTAATTATATAAAACTAATTAAAATACTAATTTTTTAGAATTTACTATTTCTATAGGTTTTTATTTTTTTATAGTAATAATAAAGTATTTTAAATATTTAAAAGTAAATTTAATAGAGATAATAAATAGAAGTTTAAAAAATAAGTTATGATTAATAGTTTTAAGTTTTATTACTATTATAGTTCTTATTAAGTTTATAGTTACAACACAGCCCCCCTGCAAAAAGACTACAGCAAAATTCACCCTATACGCAGGTATAATTCTAGAAACACTATATAGGCACTTTAACCTATGCCCTCTACTAGTTAAGGAAAACAGTATAGAAACCCTATACATTCCTGCTAGCAGGTAAACCCTCTGAACATCATAAAGTCAAACGTGCGCCCTAGCTGAATAGACCAGCGGAATAGCAACAGCGCCAGCTGCGCAGTGTGGGGCCAGTGGCAGCAGCGCTACATATAGCGGGGCTGATCATATTGGGGCCGAACAGGTCACTGAGGCTCTTATAGCCTGGCAACGCCACCATAAGAGAGATAACTCCTCAACCAAAGAGGTCGTCCCAAGAGGTTCTCATAGCCAGAAGTATAAAAACTCTACTGCTACAGGCAGGGCCTTATGCCCTTCCCTCTTCCTCTTCCTACAGCCCATAATAAATCCTAAAGTATCTTCACAATATCTACACTACGCAAAGCACTTAAGTTTACTAAGCATAAGCTAGGCAGCACCTTTATCTCTATAAATAACGCGTAATATATCTAGAACGACTTTAACCTCAGTATACTTAACGAGAAGCTCCTATTTAAAGAATAATCTAAAGAAGACTAAAAGTATATTATCCTAATAGCCCTGTCGATAAGCCTCCTAGAAGCCCCTATAAGTAATAACGTTATCCCTCTCACTAAGAAAGCTTTAGATAATATTAACGCGGAGTTTAACTATATCCTTAGCTATCTTAACGAGTGGGATTTCTTCTCTGAAGCACTTAAGGGTGCTAAAGAGGATGTAGGCCTTGCGTAGAGATTAGTGAGTGCACCTTATGCTGACT
This sequence comes from Colletotrichum gloeosporioides, assembly GCF_011800055.1. Taxonomy (NCBI): domain Eukaryota; kingdom Fungi; phylum Ascomycota; class Sordariomycetes; order Glomerellales; family Glomerellaceae; genus Colletotrichum; species Colletotrichum gloeosporioides. The sequence continues at coordinate 958,459 of NW_025544711.1, read as the reverse complement.
AATAGAGAGAGCGTTACTAACGATAGTATAGCTGTAAAGGCGTTAGCTAGCCCGATCGAATAAGAAGAATAGCGGATGGCGAAGCAGTGATAGAGATAGTATTTAACGGTAGCGTAGGTGATATGCGAGAGAGAGGATAGGTTAATAGTTCAGTAGTTAGTAATTGAGTAATTAAGTAATTATAAACTATATTGTTACTGAAGTGAAGTTGAAGATTATGAGGTTGTTAACTAATATATATATATAAGTGCAGCTATAGTTAGGAGAGGTGGTTAGAGACTTAGGAGGTCGTTAGGTTATAGTTATGTGACTGAAGGCTGTGTGTATTGTTAGGAGGCGTGGAGTTAGGAGGTCTATCGCTCTAAGCAGGTTAAAATCACTGTAAACAGCTAGAGGCCTTTATAGTTCTTATAATTATATAGTTATTAATCTAAATAGATATATAGTATACCTTAATAAAGTATAATTTTAGGTTACTTTTAGCTATTATTCTTATTATTAAAATAGTAATAGAAATTAAGATATTATAATCTAAAATATATTAATAACTTATAAAGTTAAACTTTATACTAATATTAATTATGTTTTATATAGGTAAGTAGTTATTAAAATACTTACTCTTAATAGAAATTATTAATATAAGTTATACTATAATAACTATTAAAGCTATTTAATTTATAGTTATAAAGATAATAGCTTTAAATAAAGAGATTTTTAGATAGTTTTAAGCTTAAATAATTTTATTATATTTAAAAACTTATTTAATTTATTAAACTTTTTTCTTTAAGGTTTTGATAAGATTTATAAAATTAATAGGAATAAGTATATAGATAACTTCTTCTAAATTATTTATAAAAATATGTATTCTCTTAATAAACTCTTCTCTATACTTAGATTAGATCTTATAGATTTTTTTAACTAATAAACTAATTAGTTTATAAACTTTATATAAAATAAATTTACTAATAAATTCCTTATTTTTAATAGATTTTTAATTTTTATTCTTAAGGAATATAGTTAGTTAGAAATTACTCTTTAGAAAAAATAATTTTAAAATAGGGGTTAAAAGAGAAATCTTAATAACTTTACTAAGTATTATTTGTCTTTTTAATTAATTAACTCTTTTTAGTTTTAAAATATTAATAAGAATAGAAACTTATTTAAGAAAACTCTCCTCCCCTATCTTAATATTTAAATTTTCTTCTTATTTATTTTAATTAAAAAGAAAATCTTTCTCTATAACTAACTTTTCTAATAAGTTTAAATAACTCTTAAAATAAGTTTATAAAAAAAAGGTCTTTTAATATAGTGAGAGTATTTTTAATATTTTATATAGTAAAATAAACCTTTTTAAAAAGAGATTAAGTTTATAATTATAATGCAGCCCCCCTATAAAAAGACTATAGTAAAATTCACCTTATATATAGATATAATTCTAGAAACACTATATAGGTACTTTAACTTATACCCTCTATTAATTAAGGAAAATAGTATAGACACCTTATATATTCTTATTGATAAGTAAACCCTCTAAATATTATAAAGTTAAATACACGCCCTAATTAAATAGACTAATAGAATAGTAATAGCGCTAGCTACTTAGTATAAAGCTAGAAGTACTATATATAGTAAAGCTAATTATATTAAAGCTAAATAGGTTACTAAAGCTCTTATAGTAATAGCTTTATTAAACTCTCTAATAAAGTTCTATAAATACTACTATATAAGAGATAACTCTTTAACTAAAGAGGTTTTTAGAAGAGGTTCTTATAACTAGAAGTATAAAAACTCTATTACTATATATAAAGCTTTATATTTATCCCTCTTCCTCTTCTTCTACCTTATCTTTATTAATCTATAATAAATACTAAAACTTTATAATATCTATACTATAAGAAATATATAAAAACACTAATCCCCTATAAAGTATACCCTTTTTTAAAGAGATAGCTAAAGCTATTACTATAAAGTATAATATCTATATATTAAATAAAACTTTTAAATTTAGTATATACTCTACTTTTAATTAAAAATACTTTATTATAATAATATTAACTAAAACTCTTAAGAATACTCCTAAAAGGGATCCTCTCTATACTATAATAAAAATAATAAATACTTCTAAAAATTTTAAAGTAGAGGCTATATATATCTCTAGTTATTTTAAGGAGTAGCTCTTCTTTATATAAGCTTTCTATAATACTAAGGTAGATATAGCTTAAGCCTAAGTATAAGCCTAATAGGAGAATATTAGTAAGTATACTTTATACTAATTATATAGAGAGAGCGTTACTAATAATAGTATAGCTACTATTAAGCTTATTAGCTTAGTATACTACTTTATTTATAGATAATATAAGGTATACTAAAGGTATTAGCTAGCCTAATTAAATAAGAAGATACTAATAGTAATAAATAATAAATAGCAAAGTAGTAATAGAGATAGTATTAGTAGTATAAGTAATATATAAGAGAGAGGATAGGTTAATAGTTTAGTAGTCTATAGTAATTAAGTAATTAAGTAATTATAAACTATATTGTAATTAAAGTGAAATTAAAAATTATAAGGTTATATACTAACTAATATATATATATAAGTGTAGCTATAGTTAGGAGAGGGATATAGTTAGAGATTATAATTATATAACTAAAAGCTATATATATTATTAGGAGGCGTGGAGTTAAGAGGTCTATTGCTCTAAGTAGGTAAAAATCACTATGAACAGCTAGAGGCCTCTTAAAAAGAGATTTTAAATCTTTTTTCTTAACTTTTCTAAGATTTAACAGCTTTAATTTTCTCTTTACAAATAAGTTAATTATATATATTTTTAATTAAGTAGTTATAAACTTAAATACTATAAAATTAAATAAATCTTTTTTAACTATATTATTAAGTTTATCTAAGTTATATAAATAAGAAGACTAGATTAAGTCTTTATATTCTTATTTATTAATAGTTAAAATTTAGAAAATAGAAACTTAATTAAATACTTTATTATCTAATATAATACTTTCTTTTTCTATANAAACCTATAGGAAACTTTAATTAAATTAAAGTTATTATAATCCTATAGGACCTCTATAAGTATAAACTAAGGTTAGTTAATACTTTACTTAAGAATCTTAGTAACTTAGGCTTTTATAGCCTTATAACTATTTTAGTTCTTAAGGTAAGTAATAATAGCTTCTCAGTTAAGTTTACTATCTTATTATAATAAAGTAATAATTATTTAAGAGATAAAAAACTTATTATTTTATAGTTTATAAAAATAATACCTTTAAAAGTGTTAAACTAAATTACCTTTTTTATTAATTATTTTTTAAAGATTTTATCTCTCTTTAAAGTTATAATTTATATAATTTATATAGTAATACTAACTATATAGTCTATAAAGAAAAAGCTTAAGATTTTCTTTATTAACTTTTACTAAATAGATTAAAGTTAAATAGTAATCTCCTATAATTAGAGAAGAATAAATAATCCTTTTAATAGAAATTTTCTAATTATTTATTATTTTTATTAAGTTAAAAAGTTATTTATTTAAAAGTTAGTTCTAAAAGTTTTTAATATTTTAATTAAGTTTAAATTTATTTCTTTTAATTTATAGAGAGGGGGAAGACTCCCCTCTTATAATTTTTAAAAGTACAGAAAATAGAGTATAAATAAGAGTAATAATCTAGAGGGTTTACTTCTAAATAGCTTTAAAACTAAGCTAATTTATTAAATTAACCTTAAATCTATTATAATCTTATTTTTAAAATAACTTATAAATATTAATTCCTATAAATAAAGTTATTTTATCTAAAGTTAATTAATTAAATCCTAATATAATTATTTAGATAATTTAAAAACTAGTTATAATTAAGTTTATAGTTATAACGCAGCCCCCCTATAAAATAACTATAGCAAAATTCACCCTATACGCAGGCATCATTTTAGAAACACTATATAGCTACTTTAACCTATACCTTCTACTAATTAAGGAAAATAGTATAAATACCTTATATATTCCTACTAATAGGTAAACCTTCTAAATATTATAAAGTTAAATATATACCCTAGCTAAATAGACTAATAGAATAGTAATAATACTAGCTACTTAGTATAAAGCTAGTAGTACTATATATAATAAGGCTTATTATATTAAGGCTAAATAGGTTATTAAGGCTCTTATAACTTAGTAATACTACTATATAAGAGATAACTTCTTAACTAAAGAGGTTATTAAAAGAGGTTTTTATAGCTAGAAGTATAAAAACTCTACTATTATATATAAAGCTTTATACTTATCTCTCTTCCTCTTCCTCTATAACCTATAATAAATACTTTATAATATCTATACTATAAGAGATATATAAGAACACTAATCCCCTATAAAGTATACCTTTCTTTAAGGAGATAGCTAGAGCTATTACTATAGAGTATAATATCTATATATTAAATAAAACCTTTAAATTTAGTATATACTCTACTTCTAATTAAGAGTATTTTATTATAGTAGTATTAAATAAAGCTTTTAAGAATACTTCTAAAAAGGACTTTCTTTATATTATAATTAAAGTAATAAATACTCCTAATAGCTTTAGAGTAGAGGCTATATATATCTCTAGTTATCCTAAAGTATAGCCCTTCTTTATATAAGCCTTTTATAATACTAAAGTAAATATAACTTAAGTTTAAGTATAAGTTTAATAGAGCTTATTAGTAAGTACGCTTTATACTAAATAGAGAGAGTATTATTAATAATAATATAGCTATAAAGGTATTAACTAGCTTAATTAAATAAGAAGACTATAATAATAGTAATAAATAGTAGATAGTAAAATAATAATAAAGATAGTATTAGTAGTATAAGTAATATATAAGAGAGAGGATAGGTTAATAGTTTAGTAGTCNTAGTTAGTAATTAAGTAATTAAGTAATTATAAACTATATTATTATTAAAGTAAAGTTAAAGATTATAAGGTTATTAATATATATATATATAAGTATAGCTATAGTTAGGAGAGTTATAATTATATAACTAAAGGCTATATATATTATTATAAGGTATAGAGTTAGGACGTTTATTGCTCTAAGTAGGTAAAAATCACTATAAATAGCTAGAGGCTAAAACTAGTTATAATATTAAGGTTATATTTTATAACTTTAGTTTAAATATTATTAATCTTTTATAAAAACTATATAGTTACTTTATAGTTTAAATATTTAATTATTCATATTATAAAAATAATCTAACTAATTTAATTATTTAAGAGTTCTTAATAATCTTTATTTATGCCTTTATAATACTAAATAAAGTATTCTTTTATTTATAATTAGTTTCTCTTTATAAATTTATTTAATTATTAACTTAGAAAAATATATCTATATAGAAAATAATACTTAATACTTTTAATATATTAGCTATTCTTATTATTTTTATAATAACTTTATAGTTTTTAAAGAAGTTTAAAATATTATTTCTAATATAAAAAGGTACCATAATTATTTTAATTATTTGAAAATATAAGGCCTCTAGCTCTTTACTATAATTTTTACTTACTTAGAGCGATAGACCTCTTAACTCTATACCTCCTAATAATATACATAGCCTTTAGTTATATAATCCTCTCCTAACTATAGCTATACTTATATATATATATTAGTTANATTAGTTTCTCTTTATAAATTTATTTAATTATTAACTTAGAAAAATATATCTATATAGAAAATAATACTTAATACTTTTAATATATTAGCTATTCTTATTATTTTTATAATAACTTTATAGTTTTTAAAGAAGTTTAAAATATTATTTCTAATATAAAAAGGTACCATAATTATTTTAATTATTTGAAAATATAAGGCCTCTAGCTCTTTACTATAATTTTTACTTACTTAGAGCGATAGACCTCTTAACTCTATACCTCCTAATAATATACATAGCCTTTAGTTATATAATCCTCTCCTAACTATAGCTATACTTATATATATATATTAGTTAATAACCTTATAATCTTTAAGTTCACTTTAATAATAATATAATTTATAATTACTTAATTACTTAATTACTATAGACTACTAAACTATTAACCTATCCTCTCTTTTATATATTACTTATACTACTAATACTATCTCTATTACTACTTTGCTATCTACTATTAGTAGCTATACTATTATTAGTAATATTCTCTCTATTAATTAGTATAAAGTGTATTTACTAATAAGTTCTATATAAGGCCTATATCCTCTTTAGTACCCTTAAGTACTTTAGAGAAGAGGTCCTACTTATTAAAGTAGTTAAGAATATAATTAAACTCTATATTAATATTATCTAAAACTTTCTTAGTAAGAGGGATAATATTATTACTTATAGGGACTTCTAAGAAACTTATTAATAAAATTATTAAAATAATATACTTTTAGTCTTCTTTAAATTATTCTTTAAATAGGAACTTCTTATTAAGTATATTAAAGTTAAAGTTATTCTAAATATATTATATATTATTTATAGAAATAAAAGTATTACTTAGCTTATATTTAGTAAATCTAAGTATTTTATATAGTCTAAATATTATAAAGATATTTTAGGATTTATTATAGGTTATAAGGATAAGTTATTAATATAAGTTTAAGGAGGAGGAAGAGGAAGAGGGATAGGTATAAGGCCCTATACGTAGAGTTTTTATACTTCTAGTTATAAGAACCTCTTCTAATAACCTCTTTAGTTAATAAGTTATCTCTTATATAGTAGTATTACTAAGCTATAAGAGCTTTAGTAACCTATTTAGCTTTAATATAATTAGCCCTATTATATATAGTACTATTAGCTTTATACTATATAACTAGTATTATTACTATTCTATTAATCTATTTAACTAAGGTATATATTTAACTTTATATAAAGGTTTATTTACTAGTAGAAATATATAGGGTTTCTATACTATTTTCTTTAATTAGTAGAGGGTATAGGTTAAAATACCTATATAGTATTTCTAGAATTATACCTATATATAAAGTGAATTTTACTATAGTCTTTTTATAGGGGGGCTGTATTATAATTATATACTTAATGTTAAAATATAATATTTTAAATCCTTAAAATTCTAAACTATATATTTTAAAGACTTTTTAATAAGATTTAATAAACTCTAAATAACTTTATGTTACTTTTTCTACTTTCTATAATTATTTTAGAGGTTTAATTTAAGTTTAAAATTAAAAGCAGTTTTTTTATTAAAATTAATAAAAAGAAAAACCTATAAAAAGACTTATTAAAATTCACTTTATATATAGGTATAATTCTAGAAA
>NW_025544711.1:949111-951109 GCF_011800055.1 Colletotrichum gloeosporioides | reverse complement strand
ATTATTCTAAAGAAAGTATAAATAAATTAATAAAAAAAGAAATAAAAAAGAGTTTTTTTTAAAAAAGTTAAAATAGAAAGAATATATAAAACTTAAATAAAGTTAATAATTTATTAATAGAAAGAGTAATAAAAGAATTCTTATAATATAGGTTTAAGAAAAATAATAGAACGTAAAAGAAGAGATAAAAAAGAAAAGAGATACTCTTATTATTATTTCTATTTTTATCCTTTTCTTTTATTTAGATGATATATTTATATTTATTATCCCTCTTTTTTTGTATTATCTAAATAGTAAAGTTATTTTATATTTTAAATTTCTTTTTCTTCTCTCTATAGAGGGAGTTTAGTTATTATTATTAGTATTTCTTATAACTTTACTTTATAATACTCCTCTTTTATAAATTAAATTTAAGATTTAATAAATTTATAGTAAAATTATAATATTAATTATAAACTTTAAAAAGGTATTTTACTCTAGCTATTTATTTACTAATTAAGAGTATAAAAGAAAAGTAATAAAATAGATATATATATCTTCTTTTTAGAAGAACTAAGATAAAATTATTCTTAAAAGGGAGAAATACCTTTAATTAAACTTAAAAAATATATCTCTCTTTTTTTAAAAAAAAGTTAATATAATTATAATATCTTTCTTTTTTAGTTTTTTTATATCTTTATACTTATAGTAACTTATAATTTAAAAAAGCTAATTCTTAATATTTCTATATATAAGTATAACTTAGATCTTAAGTTTTTAAACTTTTTAGTATTTCCCCTTATTAGTTAATATATTATTAGAAACCTTCTAATAAGTTTAAAAAAAGAGAAGTTTCTTAAAATAGATTAATTAGTTTTATTCTTTTTAATATTTATAAGAGAAGTAAAATAAATTTAGTTATTTTTATATATAAAAGTATATATAATAGAGGTAATATTATTAAGAGTAGGGGTAGTATTTAATATAATAAAAGGAGAAAACTTTTTATTTTATTAGTTATTATAATAAAATTCCTTATATTTAATAATAACTATTTATAACTAGTATTAAGTTTATAATTATAATATAGCCCCCCTATAAAAAGACTATAGCAAAATTCACCCTATATATAGGTATAATTCTAGAAATACTATATAGGTACTTTAACCTATACCCTCTACTAATTAAAGAAAATAGTATAGAAACCCTATATATTTCTACTAGTAGATAAACCTTTATATAAAGTTAAATATATACCTTAGTTAAATAAATTAATAGAATAGTAATAATATTAATTATATAGTATAAAGTTAATAGTACTATATATAATAGGGCTAATTATATTAAGGTTAAATAAGTTACTAAAACTTTTATAGCCTAATAATACTACTATATAAGAGATAACTTATTAATTAAAAAGGTTATTAGAAGAGGTTCTTATAACTAGAAGTATAAAAACTCTACGTATAGGGCCTTATNTAACTAAAGAGGTTATTAGAAGAGGTTCTTATAGCTAGAAGTATAAAAACTCTACTACTATGTATAAGGCCTTATACCTATCCCTCTTCCTCTTCCTCTTCCTTATTAACTTATAATAAGTCCTTTATAATATCTATACTATAAGAGATATATAAGAACGCTAATCTCCTATAAGGTACGCCCTTCTATAAGTAAATAACTAAGGGTATTACTATATAGGATAATATCTATATACTAAATAAAGCCTTTAAATTTAGTAAATACTTTTTTACTAATTAGTAGTATATTATTAGGGTAGTAATAGCTAAAGCCTTTATAAATACCTCTAAAAGGGACCCTCTTTATACTATAATTAAGGTAATAAATAATAGCTCTAAACGCCTCTACGTAGAGGCTATATATATCTCTAGCTATCCTAAAGAGTAGCCTTTCTTTACGTAAGCCCTCTATAATACTAAGGTAGAGGTAGCTTAGGCCTAAGTATAGGTATAGGTATAGTAAGGATTAGTAAGTACGCTTTATACTGAATAGAGAGAGCGT
>NW_025544711.1:933326-948877 GCF_011800055.1 Colletotrichum gloeosporioides | reverse complement strand
ATAAAGTACTTATATAACTATATATATTATATAATTAATATTATAGTTTTAAATTATAATAAATAGAGTTATTTTTATATAAAGTTTAATACTTTAAACTTTATTATTTTATTTTATATAAAATGTTATAGTAAGTTAAGCGTTATTATTCTTATATTCTTATTATTATAAAAGAATATTATATATTTATAAATACTAATTAAAATTCTATAATCTAAGGCTAGTAGCCTATAATCTACGGCATATAATTATTAATAGAAGGCTATAAATATTAATAAGAGGCGCAGACTTAAGTCTATTACACGAAGTAGGATGAAATCACTGTGAACGGCTGGAGGCTCAGTAGGAATGAAAAAGTAAACTATACTCTCCCAGAAGAGATGCACGCTGACGATGGCTTTGGACAGCCAAGTGGTTACAAAATATCCGGTTAACTACGTATACCTAACGCACTGTACCCCGCGAGGAAGAATTCAAAGAAAAGCAATGTAGAATTGAAGAGGCGAGTTGACTGAGTCCTAGACTCCCTCCAGTCCATGCTCAAGAAACCACTAGGGGGCAACGAGATTATGTTCGGCCAAGAGCCACATTCTTCCAGTGATCGCGCTCTGCTTCCAACTTTCGAATCTTCTCCTCCAAATCCTCAAACCGTTGAGCCTTACGCTCGCGAGACTTACGAGCCGCAAGAGTGTTGCGTGCCCGCTTCATAGCCACAACGTCGCTAGGATCCTCTACGACGATGGGAGGCAACGGTTTGTCCCGCTTTCGAGCATTAACACCAGCTACAGAAGAGTGGCGGCCGGAGCCAGACGATGGGGAGCCACCCGACTTTCGCCGCGTGGAGGCTGAAGTGAATTCGACAACCTCAAGGTCTTCGTCCGCAATAACAGGAGATTGCCCAACATTCTGTTGAATGTCTTTGGCCGTAGCGGTCTCTTGGGGGAATAGAGGGAACCAAGGATCAGTAGAACCGGTTTCGAAATCACCAGAGCCGAAATTAGGAGAAACATCGTAGCCGTCGTTGAAGTCTGGCGACTCGTTATAGACGGACGGAGAGGTCAATGCAGTGAATGCCGTCGAATTGGGAGCTGACATGAACGGCTCCTGGATCAGCAGATCTTGGGGAGAAACTGTGCCCAGGTTGCTCGCCCCAGATGTGCTCCCGCCGAGATCAAAGACAGATGGCATAGCTGGGGACGAGTATGTGGTAGAGGCACCACCCTCGAACCCGGTGAAGTCGTCAAGGTCGAGTTCTGACATTTGTGAGCAAGGCGGATGCGAAGACGGACACAGTGGAATGATACCTTGCAGTTCCATCTTAGACGATCTCATGGAAGTCTGACCAGTACTCTGGGAGAAAAGCGGAACCGGGGGCAGATGACGACGGGATTGCTGCTGAAGAGCGAGTGAAGACGACGGAGCTGAAGCTGCGTAAAACTGGGCTTGTTGTGCGGGAGATGTAAATCGTGAAGCAACCAGTGACGACGGAGACTTTGAGTGGTCTGCTGCCTGGATCTGGGCTAGTCGTTGATTGTGGCGGATGAGAGATTGGCGTCCGCGTTGCTGATGCTGACGGAGCTGATGCGACGAGTGACGGCGGTGCTGTGTATCAGAAGCACTAGACTGCTGAGTGTGGTGTCTAGGTTGACTGGGCCGTGGGGGAGGCTGATCGAACAAGACGAAGTCCTGTTGTGGTTGCTCGACGGGTGGACTGAACTGTTGTTGCGCGGGTTGTGCCGGCCGGCTGGGAGAACTGGAGGGAAGCCATGTTGATTGGGAATCCGTGGTGAAGACTGGAAAGTCTTGCGAGTAAATGGTGGAAGAGGAGGAACCTGAGCTGAAGCTTTGTGTAGCTGGGCTGAAGTTCAGATCGACCTGGGAAGGTAGAGCTGAGGGTGAAGACTGAGTGAGGAAAATGTTGCCGAAGTTTTGAGACTGAATTTTGTCTGGTTGTGGGGAGCAGCCGGAGAGGGCGGTTGATTTAACGCATCTTGAGAAGCCTGTATGGCGATAATGACTTGCTGTGTATTGGGAAAGATTGGTGAGGATGAGGAGAGAAGGAAGAGGTGGCGGAAGGTCTTTTGTGGGCGAGCAACTAGCTTTTGTAGCCTTTCAGGCAATCGCAGGCCAAAACGACGAGCGCAAGCCGAAGGGCGCGCGATTGGCAAAGCCCTGGAGTGAAACAGCATTAATGACCGGTAGAAAGTACAGAGCTGGGAGGTATCCATGCCCACCCGGGACGCCAAAAACTTCGCACAATGGCCCACAAGTTGGTCGACCATCAGCCTTGGAATACTGCTATTGGATGTACCAAGAAGCCCCTTCCATACAGGTCTTGCTCCGCCCTCTGTGTAATCCATGGTCCGGGCTGATGTGTGACTCACACTCTGCGGCGCCAAGCCATATATGGCCTAGGACAGAAGCAGTGACCGGGCATAGTACAGTGCGCAACAGCAAGGCAAGCCTTCAAGTCTTACTGTGCTACCCACCCACCTCCATCTTAGAAATCAGCCTGGGTACCGGACGTCTCTCGCCTGCCTAAATTGCACGCACTGCCCACACCGACGCCGACGGCAAGAAAAAAGACACGCTAAAGTACAGTACTTTTTCAGGTCGCTAACTGGCTGTTCTGAGAGATACCAACAATTTTCTTCGGCGCCATCTTCGGCCAGCCCAAACGGGAAATGCATACGTACCAGCGACAACTCCGAGGACAAGATTACGGATGAGCCGCGTACGAATCCATTGCATAGCTATGCGAGAACAGGATAACACTCTTCGACAGTCAAGACTCAGCACGTATATCTTGCCACTTTTGCTCAATTTTGCTCGTGCTGATGAAGCCTCACTAGATACGCAGTTCTCGCACTTACCTCGTCCATGAACGTGCTTCCCTTATCACCAGGTTTCCGCGAAAACAAATAAACATAGATTATCTCTGGCAGGCCCGGTAGTCCTCGCTGTCCATAGACTCTGGATACAGCGTTGCCAACCAGCCAATCATTTAGACCAATTGATTCAGGTCTGCGCCTGATAACTAGCGCCCCGGTCAGTTCACCCTGTTTCACGCCTGTGACTCATTCTCCCCCGCAGTCTCTCATCTCGTAGTGTTTTACATGACCGATCTCATGTTGCACATACTCCATATGTGCATGCCCACTATGTCTAGCATAATGATGAACTCCGACGTCGTTCGCCAATTTGCAGAGCCTCCACCGAGCCGCACACGCCCTCCCAAAAGGACTGCCTGAAATCAATCCGCTGGATACGCAGAATTGAAGATCGATATGGCCTGTCCCGCACCTTATGGTACATTTGTAAACCCCATGCTAAAACTGTCGCAAGACTGATTGTCTCGCCCGCGATGTTTCCCTCCCATACGCGGCATCAACAAGCCCTATCATGCTCGGGACATTCCATAAGCCGATGAGGTGCCGACGGTAAAAGCCCGGGCTTACAAAAATTCGAGATTGATTCAACCCCTCAATGCCGACATCCATCATGGCCTGGCCCCCATAGGTGATGCAAGTGGGGACAGAACATGCCGTCTCGCGATGGCATCCTCTGCCCAATCGGTCAACTCGCGGGGTGAACTCTGCAGTGATTTTGGACCCAAGGTATGCGGTCGGGCTGCTTGCACCTGCACACTGCCGCCTAGTCATGCCTCGGTCACTTTGACCTTTTCCAACAAGTGACCGTCGTCGGCGTGCGTTTCTAGTATTTCGTTGTTGATGATGTCCTTATTACCATCTCGGAAGTCCCTCATCAGTAGCAGGAACCTCGAATTTTTCCACTTGTCACCTTGCTCGTGTTGAACCGATTCCAAAATTTGTCGTGCGGCCTCGGAAATTTCTGATTGCCCCCGGCTAGCAAGATCGGCTGACGTTGCATCGGCCATGTCATCGAGGCCCAGTCGCGACACATCGGGAGGCTGGTTGGGTTGGGATATGCCAGAGGAAGCCCGGATCGAGTGGTCTTCCTGCTCTACGGATTTCTCACCATCCACGGTGGCTGGCATGAGTTCTTCACCGCGAAGACTGATGCCAAGGGTTCTGTCGTCGTTTTGGGTAGCCGTTATTTCTTCTTGTTCCATCTGCCGCGCGAGCTCCTCCATGATGGCGTCAACATCTTCTAATCGGCTGTGCCCGTGAGCAGCCATCCACCTGTCCATTTCGAGGTCAAAATCAGCCTGGACAGCGTCAGCGCCATGGCTCGTAGGCCCATATTCCGCGAGCGCCCCAGGACCTCCGACAGGCCTAAAGAAAGACGGCCTTGAAGGAAATGCCCTCATGTTTGTCGCGAAATCTGCTGAGCGAAGTGAGCTATTTTGTGTGGTTGAACGAATGAGCGCCGAGCTGCTTGAGGCTGGAGTGTTTTGGGAGAACCTTGCAAAGTCCTGAGCCCAACCTGTCGCTTCTGGGGGTGCATTTGGTATGTGGTATTGGCGGCGGGCCACGCTTTCGTCCACAGAGGATACAGTATTGGAAGTAGAAGCCGGGTTGTTCATCGAAAGGCGTCCGTCATAGTGATTTACGAGATGCGGTGCTATGGAAGGACTAGATATTGGCTGTGCGTGAGAGCTTGGCGCATTCGTGGTTAAAAATGCGCCAAAGCCATGCTGTGCTTGAGGCGAGGACATTGAGCCACTAGACCTAAAGACCTATTTAATGTGTTATAAGCGTTTTGGATAGGAAGAGGTAGATACAAACATACATGTTGACTAGCAAATGTGGTGGAAAAGCGATCCTGGTGGAGGCTACGGTCTTGGCCGCCGTGGTCGACGAGGCTCTTGAACGGCGTTGAGCCGCTACAGGAGTTGTCACCCATTCTCAAGGAGGAACCTCAAAAAGTCTGAGCCGATAAAAAGTGCAAGTGGCAGCCGTAGAGTCAAGAGCCCAAGGATTAGAACCACCCGCCGTTCTGCTTCTCTACTGCCCGATTCGGTCAGCAGTTCAGCGGCTGGAGTGTATGCAACGACCGGCCGGTTATGCGAACGAGCAGTCAAGGCCACTACTGTCGAAGCCTGGAAGTGGACTGATCAAGAATGTGGAAGAAAAGCCCGCGTGTTCGTGAAATTGCGAGAAGTCAACAGCAAAAATTAAGTAGGGGATGCGACGAACAAATAACCTTTCCTTGTGAATGACGGTCATCATTCTTAATCGGCCTACCTCGGCACAACGCGGTACGTACCAACAGTGGCTCAAAGACGTGGTTCTCTTGTCTGTGGCAGGATCCGGGATCTCACCGCCTGCCCCATCGGGATTCCCTCACTTTGACACTCAGGCGGATTGAGAGGAGGGCGGTGGGGCACTTCCCGCAAATACGTACCTACCTTTCCTCAAGACACTGACGACGGGAGGCCAGCTTGCGGAGGCCCACTTTGCAGCCAGCTTGACCCAAATCTGAAGAGCTCCTAGATTAGGTGGCTAGTCAACATCTATTACGACTGCGACAACACTTCTACCGACACTTCGACGGCGGTAGTCACTATCGTTTCTCTGCCATCCTTCTCCTGACTGGCCCTCACTCGAACGGCGCATATCTTTCGATCAAAACGGCTTGCAACCTAAAACAAACCTCCCCGCAATGGTAATTTTGCACCTACTTCACCTCCCAGTTGATGCTCCTTGCCTGCTGACACCCATTGCAGGCATCCGCTCAGGTCATCTCAAACTCTGGCCACGATGATATGATTGTAAGTGCAAATGACACTTATGCCAGCCACGCGAAATCGCCACGGCCTCCGACTGCCACCGGAAGCGACTCCAAGATGGGTGTAGATCTTGAACGGCTCTCCGATTCCAATATCCCCGGGTTACTCCTCTATCATCAAGCTCTTGAGGCTAACCGAAATCATTTTTGCAGCACGATGCCGTCCTCGACTACTATGGTCGCCGGCTCGCGACTTGCTCCAGCGACCGAACGATTAAGATATTTGAGATAGAGGGTGATTCTCAACGACTTATAGAAACCCTCAAGGGGTAGGAATATGTCTCATTACACGCCATTTAGCTATCACACTGACGCAGCAACAGACACGATGGTGCGGTTTGGTGCGTTTCCTGGGCTCATCCCAAGTACGGAAACATTCTCGCTTCGGCGGGTTATGACGGCAAGGTCTTCATATGGAGAGAGCAGAACAACCAGTGGCAAAAGATCTTCGACTTCGCTCTGCACAAGGCTTCCGTCAACATTGTCTCCTGGTCACCACATGAATCTGGATGTCTTCTTGCCTGTGCCTCGTCAGACGGCAATGTCAGTGTACTCGAGTTCCGAGACAACAGCTTCGATCACGTTACCTTTCCTGCTCATGGATTGGGCGTCAACTCCGTGTCGTGGGCCCCTGCAACTGCACCGGGTAGCATCGTGAGCAGTTCTCCAGGCCCTGGCTCTGCTGGTGTCAGACGGTTTGTCACTGGCGGCTGTGACAACCTGCTCAAAATCTGGACCTTCGATTCTGCGTCGCAGTCTTACAAGCTAGACCAGGAGCCCCTTGCTGGCCACTCCGATTGGGTGCGTGATGTTGCATGGTCACCGACTGTTTTACAAAAGTCCTATATCGCCTCAGCTTCTCAGGATAAGACCGTCCGCATCTGGACCTCTGATCCAACCGGCGCAAGCCAATGGAGCTGTAAAATCCTCAACTTTGATGCTCCCGTCTGGCGTGTGAGCTGGTCGCTGAGCGGCAACGTTCTGGCCGTAAGCGGAGGCGACAACAAGGTTTCCTTGTGGAAGGAGAATCTCAGAGGCGAATGGGAGTGTGTCAAGAGCATCGAAGAGTGATTCAGGTGCTGTCATGACATCACAAGCAAGGCGTTCATGGAAAATTAGGGTTTAGAAAGGTCAGCTCTCATTGATGATGTTCTATTACTCGATGTCGTTTGTTTTCGGGGATTGGTTCGAAGACGTCCCAGCCGGCTCGCTTCTCCTATTCTATGGCATCAGCCATTGGCCGCTAGACTTCTTTGCCAACAAGTATCGAGAGCGGCGACACGGTCAGCACGTTCAATCTATCTCATACTGCCGCATAAGTTTCCCAGCGATTCATGCTTCCTGTGTAGCGCACGCATGGGGCCCTCTCCATCAAGCATAGGACATTAGCAATCAGCAAACCGACTTTCTGCTCCTAGGCTATCGTCTCGCAGGAGAATCCACCGCTCTTTGAGACGAGGGCGGCTTAGGTCGAGAGACAGCCCCGAAATGCATGATAGTTGAGAAACCAGACTAGCCCCGGCACCAGAAAAGGACGTAGAGTTGCCAGGCGATATTCAACGAGGTTGCCACTATGTGTATAGAGCGCGTACGACCCACCCTTGGATGTCATCAATAATTCACCGTTGCTGTTCCGCGCTATACCTATGGGCTTGCCATGCCGGCCGGGTATGATACATGCTGGTAACCCGCGGAATATAAACCTCTTGAGACGTGGGATCGAGCGGCACTAAAGGACGACCTCCATTCAATGCATATACTACTTTTGTACAAGCTATACAACTGGGCGCTCAACCCGGTGTATAAACGTGAAACCTGCAATGTCAAACGGAGGGTAAGAGTGAGAAGAAAGCACGATAGAAGCCAAAATCCGGGGGTGAATAGTGTACATATTAGGAATATCTAACCCGTATTATTAGATGTAAGAAAATTAGCGTTTTTGCCTGCAAGTTACTTCAAGCTGCGCTACCGCCAGATACCTACGTGTCCTCCAAAGCATGAATCTGACCTTCTCAACTCAGTCCTTTAACGGAGGCCAATCACGCTCATCTCCAATGTCCAGACTCGCCTTATCCAGACTTTGAGCTTCCCCGGCACACCTTCCACATTTTCAAGTTCGACGCCTTCCCACCAACAGCGCCTCGCCGGCTTGCGCCAGAACAAGAGCAACTTCTGAGCCATACCGACAGCATTGCTACCCATGTCATTGCCCCGAATGTCACTTCTCAGTCGCGCTAGGGCGAGGCTACAGACGACTGCCTTGTTTGGTTCCCCAGCTCGGTGGCCCCAGCTGTCATCGTGGTTGAAGCCGCTAGCATCGACAGTTAGCCTCAACTGCATACATCGGGAATGGACACCTCTGTCAAATGCATAACTTACCCTGCTGTCAACATTTCGATAAGGTGAGCCTCCGTAGTGCCCGGCTCGTCACTTCGTTTCAAGCCAGAGAATATGCCATTCTGTTGGAGTAGCGCTTTACCAGCTGCTCGCTTCACCTCTAACATCTCCGACTGCGTGATATCTGCCCGAGGCGGAATGACGTAGAAATCCAAGTCTTCTCGCAAAACAATGATGCCTGCCCGTTTAGAAGAGTCATCTCTTGATTCCATGGCGTCAGCAGCGGATGCATTCTCTTCCTGTGCGACGCTTGGGGACGTCTCGGCCGGTATGGACTGTGCCACAGTGCGGAAGAAATCCAGCATGTATTGCAATGATGCTGGATCATACTAGCAATCAGTGTCAGTGAGGGGTTCGGATGGCCTCTCAGCTTGTACGTACATCTACTTGCACAGCGTCGCCTTCAGCGAATCCACCCATGTGACCTTCAGGGAAGAGCCCGTTCGGAAAGAGAGACAGGAGCACGAACTCAGGCAACGTCAATAGTTCGTCTCTTGAGAGAACGAATCTGGTACCCCTGCAGGACTACTGTTAGCCGTCCTCATGTCTCATTTAGAGCAACCACTGATCTTACCGAAGGTCCATGGAAATCGTCTCGTCGGCGCCGACATCTAGCACATTGTCAGTAGGTAGTCGGGCCGCCATACTACGAAGAAGACCTACCTCCGATCGCATTGATGGGCGGGCCTCCTTGTTGTACCTGAGTAATGATACTCGAGGCGCCACCGGCGGTAGCCATGAGAAAGGTGAAGGATTGAAGTGGACTGGGTCCTTCCGAGTAAGCTGGCGGCGGCTCGTTATCTTCGTCTTTGCTCGCAGTGGCGCCCTTCTTGTCTTGAGGGAGTCCGCGTTTGGTGTCTGTGAGGGCTTGATCAAAGGAGCTTGAGGCGGGCTCGTCACCGGAGATGACAGAAGACGTGGGTGCGTATGCTGGGGCTGCTACAGAAGATCCAGCCGCCGGAACAGCTGAGCTACTATCGCAATATATGTGATGGGTATTTGCGCTAGTTTCGAAATTGCCGTAGAGAGACGAGAACGGGGGTGGACGCGAAGTTGAGGCTTCGGATGTCGGATACTGAGGAGGGGGCGAAAGTCCTCGAACGTTGGATGCAGAAGCAGCTTTTTCTTGCACGTGTGGGTGTTCTTCTGCGTTCCTCTTTTCGACAGAAAGACGGTTTCCTCCTGAGAGAGGAACTGAAGGCCGGGCGGACACGGGTTTCCCGTTCCTGTCGTCTTGCGGACCTGGCAACGTGGTGGCGGTTGGGAGAGATATTTAGTACTCAAGTCGCTAACAGAAGTGATTTGTGGTCGCCGAATACGCTGGTTTAACACTGCCCGCGGTTAGTTTGCCTTAAGCCGATAAATGTCGTGGCTCGACGAGAAGCTAGGGTTGTCGACAGGCCACACGTGTCAAGGACACAGCGAGGCAGGCGTCGGGGGGAGGGGGTGTATTCGGAGATCGAACCAAGGCGCTACCGACGATAGTCGCGATGATACGACAGCAAGAATCAAAGAAAACTGATAAGTCGCAAAGCGGAGGATGACTTGTTGCTATCGTCTGGCTCTGAAGCAGGCAAATATGCTTCGTGGGAAAGGAACAGTTGGCGGTGATGACGAGCAGAGAGTTGGGAGTAGGTCTCGTCGGAGCGGTTTGATGAGGTTGGACTAGAACGTGGGAGGATGGCGGTTAAGACGTAAATGAGCGTGAACGGATCTGAGAGTGAACCGTGCTCTGGTGACTGTAGGCACAGGGTATTACAGTGGATTGACTTCACTAACTACCTACGGTTTGGAGTCAGCTCCTTCCAACCAACCCCCGTCTCTTAAACCCTGTCATTTCCTAATTACTTCCGTCCGAGATTGGAGGCCACGCTCACTGTCGGCACACCATTGCCTGTAGCCGCCCATACCATACCATCCGCTTGCTTCTGGGCATGACAGGATGAGGCTAAGTTTGTAGAGCTTGAGGTTCACTGCGCGTAGATGAGAGGGGGTCTGCCTCAATAAATGACCTCACGATCCCGGGCATGTAAATAGGAACGACATGCGAGGACATCTCAAATGGTTGTGACAGGCTGCAACGTGCGATCGAATGGGACTGACTGGCACTTACTTTATTAGTCTTCGTCGCTGCTATCACCAAAAATGGCTTTGAAGACGTTGTCGTTTGACCTGGCCACCTCTTTGGCTGAGCCCTCGCTCCTAGATAGGTCAAGTGTAGGTTTCGTTGCTTCCCGAGAACATGCCAAATCAATGATGGCTGCTGTCTCCTGTCTTATACCCGGTGAGGAATCCATTTTGTCTGCTGAAGGCGGGAGAAGAGGTGAATGGCTCCGCATAATGGATGCGGCTGTCGCCGTCGCAACTCCGGGTTCAAAGTCTGATTGCACGTGTGCTGGTGGCTGGACGTTGAAGCGCTTACACAGCAACCTGCCAGGGAAAAAGTCTTCGGTCAGCCTCGTCATACGCCCATACATGCCCACTCTGGCGGCTTCTTTTGCTGCGTCTAGGTGTGCGGGTGCTGCCGTGACTTTTCTAACACCAACGTCTGTGGCCAATTCTGATCCGCTGCTGGTAGCAAGTTGCTTGGATCCTGTCGAGGCGGTTGTGAATCTCGTTGCCATGAAACCTGTCATCGGTTTGAAAAGCTGCGCACATCCGTAAAATTCCCCGATCTCCTTGACAAAATCATCATCTGTCATATCCGATGGCTTGATGGGAGGCCCACCAAAGCCCGCAGCGCTCTGTAAGTAAAGGCGATATCGTCCACGTTTTGCGTCGTCGTTGGCATAGGGGCTCCCAGCGCCTGCCCCGCGACTCATGGCAGCGAGGGCGGTCTCTTTCTGCAGACACGGTAGAGTGCGAATTCTTTCCTGAAGCTGCTGTTCGGCTGGTCCCCTAGCTTCGATCGGAGCCTCGCCTTTTGCTGGAGGCAAGTCTGTCTTCCCTGAAGCAATCGCCAGCCGCTCTCGAGAGGCTGCCGACATGTAGTCAAAGACAGACTTGCCTGACAAAGTCAACTCGCCTAGGATTGCTGCGCGAGTGATGGGATCTAGCTTGGCTGCTTTGGCAGCCTCTGCCGTCGACCTATTCGTATAGGACACGAGGGATGAGTTGCTCCTTGATGGTGCCCACTCAGGGGGAACCGAGGGAGGGGCATACATGTCCGTCGAGTTCCCGTTTGATTTTGAGTTTGTGAACTGTCCGGGAACAAAACCGTTCAAAGGTCGTTTCCCATTCCAGCACCTGCCGTGTCCGCGACTTTTCGTGGCGTGGACGGCGCTGGAAACGAAGACCGGCGTGGATCCGAGACTGGGATTTGCAGACACACTGGTGGCTGCAAGCTTCTTCTTCTTCTTGGTCTTTCCCCCCCCTAACACTCGATTATATGAGATCCGTGGACCCATCTCGTAAGGATCATCTTCTTCTGAGCCGGTGTCATTTAGGACGCCAACACCAAGACCTCCCCGCTGGCCACGCTTGCTTTTCCTCGTCTCTGACATTCCCAGAAGCACATTGAGGCCACTAGCTCGGCCATCATCCTCTCCCTCATAAATTCCACTACCGGCCCTAGTAACTTCATTGCGGTCGTTTCCGGAGGCAGTGTAGTGCTCCCAAGCGCTACCAGAGCCAGATCCTCGCGAAAGCCGAGCGTCGTCGTCGTTGAATCCCAGGCCTTGCTGATCAGATTTCTGGATAAAGCTGACCATGTTGATATTTTCCGGGGCGAACATGTGCGTCTTCTCTGCCATGTGAGGCGTGTTGCCTCCCGAGATGTCGAGTCTTGCTACCCTACGAATTCTGGGCCCAATACCTTGGCCGTCCTTCCAGCCCATTTTTCGCAGCAACTTGAGACCCATGGTTTCGCCTTGAATGCGCATCAAGCTGGCTAGGCCACCGGACAGACGCTGACCAGGCGATGGAGCTCCGAGAGCCCCAAACGGATCAGTAGTTCGGATCTCCTTTGTGTCGGCTGCATCGGCAAGGTCCTCATCATCCATGTAATCTTCTGGTCTCCGATCTGGTGCCCTCGGGTCATCTTTCCGGCGAGCCGTACGGCTGGACACGAAGGTCGAAGGTGTCCATCCTTCCTTTGATCCGACGGTGTTGAAATAGCTGGACAGGAATGTCAGCGAGTGAGTATTGATGAAGTGGAACGTTGCCACATGACAGCTTGAAGTAAAGCTTACCCTGCACTCCATCCTCCAGTGAAGGCGCCGTGGAGGCGCCGCCTGCCTTTGTCGTCCCTCACCTCCTGCTTGTGTAGTGGAATGTATGAGCCATCATCACGGGTATCGGCGTCTAGGGACGGCAGAGGTGTACCGAAGGCGACGTGAACGGCGGCACCATTGTGGAGGTCGGCCTCATAAGTAGCGCGCGATCTTTTGCTGTTGAACATGGGGTTTGCAGAGGCGTTGGGTGGTTGAGCGGGCAGTAAGTGTGCGGCAAGGCTGCAAGCAAAAACGTAAGGAGTCTCAGCCCTGCGAGGGTGCAAGTTGACTTTCAGTTTGCCTACCTAGAGACTTCGGGCAGGTTAAGGTAGGTACGGTAGGCACCCTGAGCACTCTTGACAGGGTAAGTTACGTAAGGCACCGTGAGTGATTGGGAGGCGCCTACACTGACGGATACGTACTGAGTGAGTAGGTAGGTGAGGCAGCTTTGGGTTGTTCGTCAATGTTTGCGACTCAAGTGTTCTTGACTCCGTAGTCCCTTGTCCGATTCCAATTCAACCTAAACCCTGTTCTTTGCAGGTAGTGCGTAAGTTAGCCCACCCCGTAACCGCGCACACCCCATAACCGCGTAGCGCTACCGAGATATAGTAAATAACCTAAAATAAGTAAAATATATATTTATTACTATCTAGCTAGTAAAAAAGTATACTAAAGTAATTTAAATTTAGGTTTTTATATTCTAAACTTCTTTATTACTTTAAAAATTAATATTAATTTAACCTCTTATACCTCTTTTATAGTATATATATTATAGAACTACTTATTAGGATTAGGTATTATATTCTTATATTTATATAGTATATAAACTTTTAATTTAATTTATAGTTTAATAATTTATTAGTTCTTTATAACTATAATATTATATTATAAATCTAGTTTTTTATTTATAGTAAAAGGTAATCTCTTACTATAGTAATAAAATAATCTTAGAGTAGTTTTTAAAATTAACTATAGTAGAGTAATACTTTTTAAATTCTTTAATTTTATAGGTATTTTTAAACTATTTATAAAGCTTCTCTTCTTACTAAGTATAGTTTTAGTAATAGGCCGCTGGCCTTGTATTGTGAAATTTGACTGGTATTAACTGCGAAAGCTAGACTGGTCCCCTCGCCCTCTACTAACGACCTTTGGGTCATGTGACTACTTAGACATCTTAACTTCAACTATTATAACAAGCTAAGTCAACCGTCTTCCTCTAGCCACCTCTATCTCTAAGGCTCCTTTAAGCTGCACCTACCCTTTACGCTATATTTGATCCGCGCCTGTTTTCTATTATCTCCTCTGCTGTTTAGACGTCTGTGTTGTGACAGATAATATCTTCTGCCCTACTACGTAGTCTCGACGAAGAGCCTTACTACTGTTAGCTATACTCTTAATATATTCGCCCTTCCCGACTTACTAACTGCTTAGGCTACCTTAGCTATTTTAAGGAAGCTTATAAGATATTTATAGGCATTAGGATTATTATTAGTAGCTTTAACTATATCTATATCGATCTTGAGGTTATATAACTACTATAGATTATCTTTATTAGTTATAGCTTTAAGTAAGTATAGCTAAGTGAATTTAAGAAGGGTTATTTTATTAGTATAGGTAAGTAAGCTATAGCTAGAACCCTTAATATCTTTAACTTTAGTCTTATAGATTAGGTTATCTAGTTTAGCTTTATTTAGTTTATATATATATTTAAAGAGGGGGAAGGATATTATGGTTGCTATGCGTATAGGAGGAGGATATAAGGAATAGGTTTAAGGCCTTATTTAAATAGTTAAGTTTTTATACTATAGCTATGAGAACCCTTTTAGCTATGCGAAGAGTTATACTATTGAGTTTATGCTCTTGAGTATAGGTTTAAGCTATCGCTAAGCTTTAGCTATTATGAGTGCTATTAGCGTTCTGCATTATGGATAACGCCTTTGTAATATTATGAATGACGCTCTTGCGATCAGATGATAGTATTGTAAATGACGCTCTTACTAGTACGTTTTGCTGCCCTGCTGCCTACCTGCCTACCCTCTTCTATATAGCTGGGGATAAGTTAAGCTGAGAGTTAATAACTAGTTATACTGAGATTTATTTGTTTACTTTATTGAGATTAGGTATAGGTTAAAGTACTGCTATTAGGTTTAAAGTATAGGGAAAAAAATATATAGAGTGAACTGTAATACCTACTTATATAGGTTAACCAGACTGCTAATATAGTTTTAGTAATTTACTTAGCTATATTTAATAGTAGTAACTAAATAAATAGAACTTTAATATAGCTAAAGAGGTATAGATTAATAATATAAAATCTAGTATATATATAGATTAGTAATATACTTTCTACTCTAATAAAGATATAATAAATAAAGAAGGTTTATTTATTAGTAGTTATACTATTAATAAGATTATAGTAATTATTAACTTTTTATTAATAAACTAACTTAAGGGAGCTAAATATAGCTAGAATAAACTAATAGAAATATTAAGTAGATCCTCTAGTTATAATATTCCTATATAAACTTAACTATAATATAACTCTTATACTTATTAAGGATAAGAAGCTACTATATCCTTTTATTTTTATTTATAAGCTTTATCTAAAGGTTAAAACCCTCTTTAATTTAGTTAATAGTAATAGTATTAGTTATCTATTTATTATTTATTATTATAAAGTATTATTAATTAAATTCTTATAATTTAATAAGAAGCTAACTTTATTATACTTTCTTATTATTAAAAATTATAAATAAATAAAGGTACTTACTAAAAGTTAAGATATATTTAACTATAATAACCTATATATATAAATTTAATATCTTAATATAGTTTTTCTTTATCTTAAAAGACCTAAGTATTAGTTTATTAGTTTCTTAGTTTTTTATTATTAGTATAGGTATAAGCGTATTTAGAGGCGTAGTATATACACCTATATAGTATAGGGTTATAGATAAGCTTATATTATAATAAAAAGTAATAATCCTAAGTATTTATAGGTATTTAATTATATAGATAATAATAAGGGAATTAATATATTATAATAACTCTAGTTATTATTCTTTTTAGGTTACCTCCTCTAGTAGGGAAAAGTAAGGGGAAAGATAACTTAAAATATAACCTACTTAACTACTAATTATATAAAGTGCTTATATAACTATACGTATTATATAATTAATATTATAGTTATAGGTTATAATAAATAGAGTATTTTTATATAAGGTTTAATAC
>NW_025544711.1:929514-933293 GCF_011800055.1 Colletotrichum gloeosporioides | reverse complement strand
TATTAAAGTAAGTTAAGCATTATTATTATTCTTATATTATTATTATTATTATAAAAGAATATTATATATTAATATCTCCCCTTAAGGTATATATAGCTAATTTATAGTATATAGCTTACTCACTTAATATATATATACGTTATAGGTATAAAAAACTTAAAAACCTTATAGGAAAAATAAGAAAAATATTCCTATAATATATATAATATACTTATAACTAGTTAAAAAACTCTTATTAAAAAACCTTATAGGTAAAAAGGTAAGAGAAAAACTAGTAAGTTATTTCTTTAATGCAGTTATTNTATTAAATAACCTTATAGGTAAAAATATAAGAGAAAAACTAATAAGTTATTTCTTTAATGCAGTTATTATTATTATTATTATTATTATTATTATCACTATTATTATCATTATTAATTATATTCATTATAGTATTAAATATAACTTTACCTACTAGCTTAGTTAATATATCCGCAATATTAGACTTAGAGTCTATATGAAATAACATATAATCTTTATTTAATAAAGATTCTCTAGTAAAGTGATATTTTATATNNNAATATACTTAGATTTCTTATGAAATTTAGGATTTTTAGCTAGCTTTTTAGCTACTAAGTTATTTATAAAAATCTTAAGCTTATTAATAAGATTAAATCTTAGTTTATTTAGATTATAGTTATAGTTATTATATAAGTATAAAGCCTCTTTAATAGCTTTAGTTAAAGTTATATATATAGTTTTATAAATAAATAAAACTATAGTTTTTTATTTTATAATACTATAAGATATTATATTATATAAACTTTAGTAAAATATATAAACTAATATAGATTTTCNTATATAAACCTTAGTAAAATATATAAACTAATATAGATTTTCTATTATTTAGGTCTCTAGCTTATTTAGAGTCTAAATAACCTATTAAATCCTAAATTTTATTATTACTATAGTTATAATATATTCCTTTATTAGGATATTTATTTAAATAACCCTATAGATAATCTAAAGCTATAAAATGCTCTTTAGAAGGGTTTATTATATATCTTAATAATATTATAATAGCTAGAGCTATATTAAATCTAGTTTTTAAAGCTAGATATAAAAGTGCTCTAATTTGCTATTAAAACTATAGAATTTCTTCTTTAGAAGTATAATATTTATTTATATATAGTTTTATATTATCTCTTATAGGAATTATAAATAGATTTATATTTATTTTATTATATTTATTTAATATTTTTTATATATATTTAGTTTAATATATAAAGAAAGACTTATTAGGTCTATCTATCTCAAACTTATAGCCTAAAAAGGTACTAAGTTCCCCTAATATTTATATTTTTATATATTACTTTAATATATTATATATATAATTACTAGTAGTAGTATTATTAGCTACTAGTAATATATCGTNAATATATTATCTATATAGTAATATATTATAGCTTTATAGTTATTTTTATTAAGTATAAATATTACTTTATTATAAAGTGAAATAATAAATCCTAATTTTATTAATATAACTTTTAAGTAGTTATTGAGTTTATAGTTATAATGTAGCCCCCCTGTAAAAAGACTATAGCAAAATTCACCCTATATATAGGTATAATTCCAGAAACACTATATAGGCACTTTAACTTATACCCTCTACTAATTAAGGAAAATAGTATAGAAACCCTATATATTCCTATTAGTAGGTAAACCCTCTAAATATCATAAAGTTAAACGTACGCCTTAGCTGAATAGACTGGTAGAATAGTAATAGTACTAGTTATATAGTATAGGGTTAGTAGCGCCACATATAGCGGGGCTAATTATATTAGGGCTAAATAGGTTATTAAAGCTCTTATAGCGATAGCTTTACTAAACTTTCTAGTGAGGTGCTATAAACGCCACTATATAAGAGATAACTCCTTAACTAAAGAGGTTATTAGAAGAGGTTCTTATAGCTAGAAACATAAAAACTCTACTACGTATAGGGCTTTATACCTATCCCTCTTCCTCTTCTTTTTCCTTATTAACCTATAATAAGTCCTTTATAATGTTTATACTATAAGAGATATATAAGAACGCTAATCCCCTATAAGGTATACCCTTCTATAAGTAAAATAGCTAAAAGTATTACTATATAGAATAATATCTATATACTAAATAAAGCCCTTAAATTTAGTAAGTACTCTTTTACTAATTAGTAATATATTATTAAGGTAATAATAGCTAAAGCCTTTATAAATACCCCTAAAGGGGACCCTCTCTATACTACGATTAAAGTAATAAATAATAGCTCTAAATACCTCTATATAGAGGCTATATATATCTTTAGCTATCCTAAAGAGTAGCCTTTTTTCGCATAAGCCCTCTATAATACTAAGGCGGAGGTAGCCTAGGCTTAGGTATAGGTATAGGTATAATAGGGCTTAAATATTAGTAAGTACACCTTATGTTAACTGATAGAGAGAGTGTTATTAATAATAGTATAGCTACTATGAAGGCGTCAGCTAGCCTGATTAAATAAGAAGATAATAATAGTAATAACTTACTTCTAAAGAAGCTATTATAGCAGACAGCAAAGTAGTGATAGAGATAGTGTTTAATAGTAGCATAGGTGATACGTAAGAGAGAGGATAGGTTAATAGTTTAGTAGTTAGTAATTAAGTAATTAAGTAATTATAAATTATATTATTATTAAAGTGAAGTTAAAGATCGTAAGGTTGTTAACTAATGTGTATATATAAGTGCAGCTGTAGTTAGGAGAGGGATGTAGTTAGAGATTATAATCATATAACTGAAGGCTATATATATTATTAGGAGGCGTGGAGTTAGGAGGGTCTATTGCTCTAAGCAGGTAAAAATCACTATGAACGGCCAGAGGCCACTTTTAAGTAGTTATATTATAATCTAAAGCTTTATTTTAACTTATATAAAGCTTTAATAAGTTTATAATAATATTTATTATTATTAAACTTATAGTTATAATTAGGATTAAATTCTAACTTATTAGTAGTTTTATTATATAAAAAACCTATTAGTAATATTATATATATATCTATATCTATATTAGTATATATAAATACTATAGTAATATTATACTATAGAAAGGTCTAACCTTCTTTTATAGTAAATATTATTATAAATCTATAGTTTTTAGATCTATAAGTAGTAGAGAAAGTTTCTAAGTAATTAATACTAATATATTAATTAAAACCTTAAGTAACCTATCTTACTTTATATTTATATATATTATTTATTTTATCTTTTAATTTTATAGTATATACTTATCTACTACCTAATAGATAAATATTATATAGTTTTTTTATAATTTCCTAAGTTTTTATATCTTCTATTTAAGTTACTTCTAGTTATATAACTTAAATCTAATTATCTTTATAAAGAGAATTTAAAGCTTATCTTATAATAGAAAACTTATCTAATATAATAACTAATAGTATATAAGAAGCTTTATTAATAGTATTAGTTCTAATAATACTATTATTATTATGTAAAGGTATTTAGGGGCTATAGGCTACAGTTAGGTTAAACNAGTAGTCCTAAATAGTAAATAATAGTATACTTTTAGTATTATTAACTATATTATTAACCTATTAGTAGTCTTTTTTAACTTCTTCTAATAAAGAGGGGATCTCTATAAGTAACTTAGATTTTTCTTTATTTATTTCTTTATTATTAATACTAGTAGTTTTCATACTATTATTATATAAACTACTCATATTAGTATTAATCTTATTATTATTACTATTATTAATAGTATTATTATTATT
>NW_025544711.1:928848-928991 GCF_011800055.1 Colletotrichum gloeosporioides | reverse complement strand
TATAAGTAGTATAATAAACCTAAATTATATAGTAAGGTTTTTATTTTATTAACTATAGTATATATAGTATACTCTATAAGTTTATTAGGTTTATATATATAAGGAGGTCTTTTATTATATATTATACTACTTTTAGTATATAT
>NW_025544711.1:927130-928375 GCF_011800055.1 Colletotrichum gloeosporioides | reverse complement strand
TTTATATTATTATTATTTATAGTATTATATATATAGTTATTATTATTATTAATAGGAAATTAGAAGAAATATAAGTTATTTCGTTTTACCTCTATAGTAATAATATAATCTTTATTAATATTATATAAAATAGGTTATTTCTATATAATAGNGTAAAAATCACTATGAACAGCTAGAAGCCTTAACTAAATAGATTAATACTTAGTTTAAATATATAATAAATATCTTTTAATATTATATTATTATTATTAGGATATATTATTAAATTACTCTTTATAATAGAAGTAAGAGTCTTTACTTCTCTTTATTTTATTATTTTATTTATTTTTATAGGATTTTNCTTTATAGTAGAAGTAAGAGTTTTTACTTCTCCTTATTTTATTATTTTATTTATTTTTATAGGATTTTTTATAACGTTATAGTTATTAACTATATAAATAGTAGCTATAGTATTAATATAAAAATTAACTATTTTTTTATTCTTATTAGTATAACTCCTTACTTTTCCTTTTTCCTTAATAATAGATTAGTTAATTAAATAACTTAAAGAAGGATTATTATTAGTATTATTATATATATTATTAGGAGTAGTATAACTTATATTCTTAAAGAGAATATCTTCTTCTTTTTTATTAGAAGATAAATCTATTAAATCTATAGGATTTTTAAGATTTTTAATAAATATA
Source organism: Colletotrichum gloeosporioides (assembly GCF_011800055.1). Classification (NCBI taxonomy): domain Eukaryota; kingdom Fungi; phylum Ascomycota; class Sordariomycetes; order Glomerellales; family Glomerellaceae; genus Colletotrichum; species Colletotrichum gloeosporioides. The sequence continues at coordinate 927,689 of NW_025544711.1, read as the reverse complement.
TAGGGGGTAAGATTATTTATAGTAGTTATATTAACTACTTCTTTTTCTTTATTTTTAATACTAATAGTACTAATAGAAGGCTTTTTCTACTAGCTAGGTACTTTTTTAAAATATAGAAAAGTATAGTTTTCTTTAATATAGTTTATTTTCTTATAATTTTTATAGTATAAACCTTTCTATTTTTTCTAAGGTTTTTTACTTATTTTATTTTTATTTTTCTTTTTATTATTTTCTTAGTTTTTATTTTATTTTTTATTTTTATTATTACCTTTAATTATAATATTATTAATTACTTCTTTACTTCTTTTTCTCTTATACTTATCTATAAGATTAGTATATAAAGAGTTTAAGTTATAAGTAGAAAAGTTAGTCCTAAGAAACTAAGTTATAGAGGTTATAAAAACTTTATAAGTCTTATTTAGATTATTAAGTATATAAATTATAATTACTTAATTTAGTAATTTAAGTTTATTATAAGATAAGTTTTCTATAAGTTTTTTTATTTTATTTATATAATTTTCTATAGATTTAAAGTTATCTAAAGAGGTATTAAAGAACT
>NW_025544711.1:925711-926839 GCF_011800055.1 Colletotrichum gloeosporioides | reverse complement strand
TTATTATTACTTTATTACTATATAATATATAATTATAAGTTTTATAAAGGTTAAATAATAGTAAGGTTATATAACTAAAAAGTTATTATATATATAGTATAGTAGTTCTTATAATAAAGTTATAATAGTTATAAACCTAGAGGGTTAAGGTTTAATTAATAAAAAGAGTAGTTTTTATTCCTTCTCTTTAATTAATATCTTCTTTAACTAGACTTCTATTAAATTAAGGAGATATATATCCTATATAGTAGATTAATTAAGAAGAAATCTATTATACTATAAGTNTATTTAATTAAGGAGATATATATCCTATATAGTAAATTAATTAAGAAGATATCTATTATATTATAAATATAAGTCTAAATTAGATTAGGAATAAACTAGAGGATAGTTTAAAGAAATAATCTAAGGAATATAGATTAAATAAAGTAATAATAAGAAACTATTTACTTAAAAAAGAATTAATAGAAATATAGTTAATTTATATAGAATTAGTTATATAGATTTATAAGAGGTATATTTTATAGAACTAAACTATTAGTTTAGTTAGTATATTAGTTTCTATATAGGTAATATAGATAGAAAAGTATTTAAAGGATTAATTTTTAGTATATATAACCCTTAAATAGAAGTAGGACTTTATAAATAGGTAGGGGAGAGGTAAAGAAGTAGAAGGAATAGAAGTTATTTCTAAGTTAAGTTTATAACTTATTAATATAAGTATAAATATATTTAGAGGTATAATATATATACCTATATAGTATAAGGTTATAAATAAGGTTATATTATAATAAAAAGTAATAATTCTAAGTATTTATAGGTATTTAATTATATAGATAATAATAAGGGAATTAATATATTATAATAACTCTAGTTATTATTTTTCTTAAGTTACCTCCTCTAATAGGGAAAAGTGAGGAGAAAGATAACCTAAAATATAACTTACTAAACTACTAATTATATAAGGTACTTATATAACTATATATATTATATAATTAATATTATAGTTATAAGTTATAATAAATAGAGTATTTTTATATAAGGTTTAATACCTTAAACTTTATTAGTTTATTTTATATAGATTATTAAAGTAAGTTAAGCGTTATTATTATTCTTATATTATTATTA